>NW_027439802.1:543034-781760 GCF_031893055.1 Leptodactylus fuscus
TGGGTAAGTCCTACATGGGGAGCTGTGGTACACTACTCAGCGGGGGGTAAGTCCTACATGGGGGGGGCTGTGGTACACTACTCACGCGGGAAGGGGGGGTAAGTCCTACATGGGGAGCTGTGGTACACTACTCAGCGGGGGGTAAGTCCTACATGGGGAGCTGTGGTACACTACTCAGCGGGGGGGTAAGTCCTACATGGGGAGCTGTGGTACACTACTCAGCGGGGGGGTAAGTCCCTACATGGGGAGCTGTGGTACACTACTCAGCGGGGGGGTAAGTCCTACATGGGGAGCTGTGGTACACTACTCAGCGGGGGGGTAAGTCCTACATGGGGAGCTGTGGTACACTACTCAGCGGGGGGGTAAGTCCTACATGGGGAGCTGTGGTACACTACTCAGCGGGGGGTAAGTCCTACATGGGGAGCTGTGGTACACTACTCAGCGGGGGGGTAAGTCCTACATGGGGAGCTGTGGTACACTACTCAGCGGGGGGTAAGTCCTACATGGGGAGCTGTGGTACACTACTCAGCGGGGGGTAAGTCCTACATGGGGAGCTGTGGTACACTACTCAGCGGGGGGGTAAGTCCTACATGGGGAGCTGTGGTACACTACTCAGCGGGGGGGGTAAGTCCTACATGGGGAGCTGTGGTACACTACTCAGCGGGGGGTAAGTCCTACATGGGGAGCTGTGGTACACTACTCAGCGGGGGGGTAAGTCCTACATGGGGAGCTGTGGTACACTACTCAGCGGGGGGTAAGTCCTACATGGGGGAGCTGTGGTACACTACTCAGCGGGGGGTAAGTCCTACATGGGGAGCTGTGGTACACTACTCAGCGGGGGGGTAAGTCCTACATGGGGAGCTGTGGTACACTACTCAGCGGGGGGGGGGTAAGTCCTACATGGGGAGCTGTGGTACACTACTCAGCGGGGGGTAAGTCCTACATGGGGAGCTGTGGTACACTACTCAGCGGGGGGGTAAGTCCTACATGGGGAGCTGTGGTACACTACTCAGCGGGGGGTAAGTCCTACATGGGGAGCTGTGGTACACTACTCAGCGGGGGGGTAAGTCCTACATGGGGAGCTGTGGTACACTACTCAGCGGGGGGGTAAGTCCTACATGGGGAGCTGTGGTACACTACTCAGCGGGGGGGTAAGTCCTACATGGGGAGCTGTGGTACACTACTCAGCGGGGGGGGGGTAAGTCCTACATGGGGGAGCTGTGGTACACTACTCAGCGGGGGGGGTAAGTCCTACATGCGGGAGCTGTGGTACACTACTCAGCGGGGGGGTAAGTCCTACATGGGGAGCTGTGGTACACTACTCAGCGGGGGGGTAAGTCCTACATGCGGAGCTGTGGTACACTACTCAGCGGGGGGGTAAGTCCTACATGGGGAGCTGTGGTACACTACTCAGCGGGGGGGGGTAAGTCCTACATGGGGAGCTGTGGTACACTACTCAGCGGGGGGGTAAGTCCTACATGCGGAGCTGTGGTACACTACTCAGCGGGGGGTAAGTCCTACATGGGGAGCTGTGGTACACTACTCAGCGGGGGGTAAGTCCTACATGCGGAGCTGTGGTACACTACTCAGCGGGGGGGTAAGTCCTACATGGGGAGCTGTGGTACACTACTCAGCGGGGGGGTAAGTCCTACATGGGGAGCTGTGGTACACTACTCAGCGGGGGGTAAGTCCTACATGGGGAGCTGTGGTACACTACTCAGCGGGGGGTAAGTCCTACATGGGGAGCTGTGGTACACTACTCAGCGGGGGGGTAAGTCCTACATGGGGAGCTGTGGTACACTACTCAGCGGGGGGGTAAGTCCTACATGGGGAGCTGTGGTACACTACTCAGCGGGGGGGTAAGTCCTACATGGGGAGCTGTGGTACACTACTCAGCGGGGGGGTAAGTCCTACATGGGGAGCTGTGGTACACTACTCAGCGGGGGGTAAGTCCTACATGGGGAGCTGTGGTACACTACTCAGCGGGGGGGTAAGTCCTACATGGGGGAGCTGTGGTACACTACTCAGCGGGGGGTAAGTCCTACATGGGGGCTGTGGTACACTACTCAGCGGGGGGTAAGTCCTACATGGGGGGCTGTGGTACACTACTCAGCGGGGGGTAAGTCCTACATGGGGAGCTGTGGTACACTACTCAGCGGGGGGTAAGTCCTACATGGGGAGCTGTGGTACACTACTCAGCGGGGGGTAAGTCCTACATGGGGAGCTGTGGTACACTACTCAGCGGGGGGTAAGTCCTACATGGGGGGCTGTGGTACACTACTCAGCGGGGGGTAAGTCCTACATGGGGGGCTGTGGTACACTACTCAGCGGGGGGTAAGTCCTACATGGGGAGCTGTGGTACACTACTCAGCGGGGGGTAAGTCCTACATGGGGAGCTGTGGTACACTACTCAGCGGGGGGTAAGTCCTACATGGGGGGCTGTGGTACACTACTCAGCGGGGGGGGTAAGTCCTACATGGGGAGCTGTGGTACACTACTCAGCGGGGGGGGTAAGTCCTACATGGGGAGCTGTGGTACACTACTCAGCGGGGGGTAAGTCCTACATGGGGAGCTGTGGTACACTACTCAGCGGGGGGTAAGTCCTACATGGGGAGCTGTGGTACACTACTCAGCGGGGGGTAAGTCCTACATGGGGGAGCTGTGGTACACTACTCAGCGGGGGGTAAGTCCTACATGGGCGGCTGTGGTACACTACTCAGCGGGGGGTAAGTCCTACATGGGGAGCTGTGGTACACTACTCAGCGGGGGGTAAGTCCTACATGGGGAGCTGTGGTACACTACTCAGCGGGGGGTAAGTCCTACATGGGGGGCTGTGGTACACTACTCAGCGGGGGGGTAAGTCCTACATGGGGAGCTGTGGTACACTACTCAGCGGGGGGGTAAGTCCTACATGCGGAGCTGTGGTACACTACTCAGCGGGGGGGTAAGTCCTACATGGGGGAGCTGTGGTACACTACTCAGCGGGGGGTAAGTCCTACATGCGGAGCTGTGGTACACTACTCAGCGGGGGGTAAGTCCTACATGCGGGAGCTGTGGTACACTACTCAGCGGGGGGGGGGTAAGTCCTACATGGGGAGCTGTGGTACACTACTCAGCGGGGGGTAAGTCCTACATGCGGAGCTGTGGTACACTACTCAGCGGGGGGTAAGTCCTACATGGGGAGCTGTGGTACACTACTCAGCGGGGGGTAAGTCCTACATGGGGAGCTGTGGTACACTACTCAGCGGGGGGTAAGTCCTACATGGGGAGCTGTGGTACACTACTCAGGGGGGGGTAAGTCCTACATGGGGAGCTGTGGTACACTACTCAGCGGGGGGTAAGTCCTACATGGGGGAGCTGTGGTACACTACTCAGCGGGGGGTAAGTCCTACATGCGGAGCTGTGGTACACTACTCAGCGGGGGGGTAAGTCCTACATGGGGGGCTGTGGTACACTACTCAGCGGGGGGGTAAGTCCTACATGGGGGGCTGTGGTACACTACTCAGCGGGGGGTAAGTCCTACATGGGGGGCTGTGGTACACTACTCAGCGGGGGGTAAGTCCTACATGGGGAGCTGTGGTACACTACTCAGCGGGGGGGTAAGTCCTACATGGGGGGGCTGTGGTACACTACTCAGCGGGGGGTAAGTCCTACATGGGGGGGCTGTGGTACACTACTCAGCGGGGGGTAAGTCCTACATGGGGGGCTGTGGTACACTACTCAGCGGGGGGTAAGTCCTACATGGGGAGCTGTGGTACACTACTCAGCGGGGGGTAAGTCCTACATGGGGGGCTGTGGTACACTACTCAGCGGGGGGTAAGTCCTACATGGGGGGCTGTGGTACACTACTCAGCGGGGGGGTAAGTCCTACATGGGGAGCTGTGGTACACTACTCAGCGGGGGGTAAGTCCTACATGGGGGGCTGTGGTACACTACTCAGCGGGGGGTAAGTCCTACATGGGGGGCTGTGGTACACTACTCAGCGGGGGGTAAGTCCTACATGGGGAGCTGTGGTACACTACTCAGCGGGGGGTAAGTCCTACATGGGGGGCTGTGGTACACTACTCAGCGGGGGGTAAGTCCTACATGCGGAGCTGTGGTACACTACTCAGCGGGGGGTAAGTCCTACATGCGGAGCTGTGGTACACTACTCAGCGGGGGGGGGGGTAAGTCCTACATGGGGAGCTGTGGTACACTACTCAGCGGGGGGTAAGTCCTACATGCGGAGCTGTGGTACACTACTCAGCGGGGGGTAAGTCCTACATGGGGAGCTGTGGTACACTACTCAGCGGGGGGTAAGTCCTACATGGGGAGCTGTGGTACACTACTCAGCGGGGGGTAAGTCCTACATGGGGAGCTGTGGTACACTACTCAGGGGGGGGTAAGTCCTACATGGGGAGCTGTGGTACACTACTCAGCGGGGGGTAAGTCCTACATGGGGGAGCTGTGGTACACTACTCAGCGGGGGGTAAGTCCTACATGCGGAGCTGTGGTACACTACTCAGCGGGGGGTAAGTCCTACATGGGGGGCTGTGGTACACTACTCAGCGGGGGGGTAAGTCCTACATGGGGGGCTGTGGTACACTACTCAGCGGGGGGTAAGTCCTACATGGGGGGCTGTGGTACACTACTCAGCGGGGGGTAAGTCCTACATGGGGAGCTGTGGTACACTACTCAGCGGGGGGGTAAGTCCTACATGGGGGGGCTGTGGTACACTACTCAGCGGGGGGTAAGTCCTACATGGGGGGGCTGTGGTACACTACTCAGCGGGGGGTAAGTCCTACATGGGGGGCTGTGGTACACTACTCAGCGGGGGGTAAGTCCTACATGGGGAGCTGTGGTACACTACTCAGCGGGGGTAAGTCCTACATGGGGGGCTGTGGTACACTACTCAGCGGGGGGTAAGTCCTACATGGGGGGCTGTGGTACACTACTCAGCGGGGGGGTAAGTCCTACATGGGGAGCTGTGGTACACTACTCAGCGGGGGTAAGTCCTACATGGGGGGCTGTGGTACACTACTCAGCGGGGGGTAAGTCCTACATGGGGGGCTGTGGTACACTACTCAGCGGGGGGTAAGTCCTACATGGGGAGCTGTGGTACACTACTCAGCGGGGGGTAAGTCCTACATGGGGAGCTGTGGTACACTACTCAGCGGGGGGTAAGTCCTACATGGGGAGCTGTGGTACACTACTCAGCGGGGGGTAAGTCCTACATGGGGAGCTGTGGTACACTACTCAGCGGGGGGTAAGTCCTACATGGGGGGCTGTGGTACACTACTCAGCGGGGGGTAAGTCCTACATGGGGAGCTGTGGTACACTACTCAGCGGGGGTAAGTCCTACATGGGGGGCTGTGGTACACTACTCAGCGGGGGGTAAGTCCTACATGGGGAGCTGTGGTACACTACTCAGCGGGGGGTAAGTCCTACATGGGGAGCTGTGGTACACTACTCAGCGGGGGGGGTAAGTCCTACATGCGGAGCTGTGGTACACTACTCAGCGGGGGGTAAGTCCTACATGGGGAGCTGTGGTACACTACTCAGCGGGGGGGTAAGTCCTACATGCGGAGCTGTGGTACACTACTCAGCGGGGGGTAAGTCCTACATGGGGAGCTGTGGTACACTACTCAGCGGGGGGTAAGTCCTACATGGGGAGCTGTGGTACACTACTCAGCGGGGGGTAAGTCCTACATGGGGAGCTGTGGTACACTACTCAGCGGGGGGGTAAGTCCTACATGCGGAGCTGTGGTACACTACTCAGCGGGGGGTAAGTCCTACATGGGGGGCTGTGGTACACTACTCAGCGGGGGGTAAGTCCTACATGGGGAGCTGTGGTACACTACTCAGCGGGGGGTAAGTCCTACATGGGGAGCTGTGGTACACTACTCAGCGGGGGGTAAGTCCTACATGGGGGGCTGTGGTACACTACTCAGCGGGGGGTAAGTCCTACATGGGGAGCTGTGGTACACTACTCAGCGGGGGGTAAGTCCTACATGGGGAGCTGTGGTACACTACTCAGCGGGGGGTAAGTCCTACATGGGGGGCTGTGGTACACTACTCAGCGGGGGGTAAGTCCTACATGGGGAGCTGTGGTACACTACTCAGCGGGGGGGTAAGTCCTACATGGGGGGCTGTGGTACACTACTCAGCGGGGGGTAAGTCCTACATGGGGGGCTGTGGTACACTACTCAGCGGGGGGTAAGTCCTACATGGGGAGCTGTGGTACACTACTCAGCGGGGGGTAAGTCCTACATGGGGAGCTGTGGTACACTACTCAGCGGGGGGTAAGTCCTACATGGGGGGCTGTGGTACACTACTCAGCGGGGGGGTAAGTCCTACATGGGGAGCTGTGGTACACTACTCAGCGGGGGGTAAGTCCTACATGGGGGGCTGTGGTACACTACTCAGCGGGGGGTAAGTCCTACATGGGGAGCTGTGGTACACTACTCAGCGGGGGGTAAGTCCTACATGCGGAGCTGTGGTACACTACTCAGCGGGGGGTAAGTCCTACATGGGGAGCTGTGGTACACTACTCAGCGGGGGGTAAGTCCTACATGGGGAGCTGTGGTACACTACTCAGCGGGGGGTAAGTCCTACATGGGGGGCTGTGGTACACTACTCAGCGGGGGGGTAAGTCCTACATGGGGAGCTGTGGTACACTACTCAGCGGGGGGTAAGTCCTACATGGGGGGCTGTGGTACACTACTCAGCGGGGGGTAAGTCCTACATGGGGAGCTGTGGTACACTACTCAGCGGGGGGTAAGTCCTACATGCGGAGCTGTGGTACACTACTCAGCGGGGGGTAAGTCCTACATGGGGAGCTGTGGTACACTACTCAGCGGGGGGTAAGTCCTACATGGGGGGCTGTGGTACACTACTCAGCGGGGGGTAAGTCCTACATGGGGGGCTGTGGTACACTACTCAGCGGGGGGTAAGTCCTACATGGGGGGCTGTGGTACACTACTCAGCGGGGGGGTAAGTCCTACATGGGGAGCTGTGGTACACTACTCAGCGGGGGGTAAGTCCTACATGGGGAGCTGTGGTACACTACTCAGCGGGGGGTAAGTCCTACATGGGGGGCTGTGGTACACTACTCAGCGGGGGGTAAGTCCTACATGGGGGGCTGTGGTACACTACTCAGCGGGGGGTAAGTCCTACATGGGGAGCTGTGGTACACTACTCAGCGGGGGGTAAGTCCTACATGGGGAGCTGTGGTACACTACTCAGCGGGGGGTAAGTCCTACATGGGGAGCTGTGGTACACTACTCAGCGGGGGGTAAGTCCTACATGGGGAGCTTTGGTACACTACTCAGCTGGGGTTGTTGTATGGCGGTGACATTACTCTGCCGCTCTCACACCTTAATCCTTTTCTTTGCTTGTCTCTCTCAGGATCTTTTCCCATCCCAATGTCCTCCCGGTTTTGGGTGCCTGTCAGTCTCCTCCGGCCCCTCACCCTGTGCTCATTACACACTGGATGCCTTACGGATCTCTGTACAACGTTCTGCATGAGGGGACCAGTGAGTAGGGGGCTCTGTTTGGACTATGCGGGTAGAGAGATATGGACGGTGACCAGAGGGGACCTCATGTCTCTGGATAGCAGCTGGACAGTGTCAGGACCATGTTGTGGTCATGGCGGGCGGATATGCGGTGCCCCCTGCTCGGGGCTGATTAGGCAGCAGGAAGGAGCAGGAAATGTGATGTGGTTTTGTGGTCCTGTTGGGTGGTTGTACTGTACCGGGTGTGTTGTGCTCCTGTTGGGTGATTGTGCTGAGCTGGGTGTGTTGTGCTCCTGTTGGGTGATTGTGCTGAGCTGGGTGTGTTGTGGTCCTGTTGGGCAGTTGTGCTGGGTGTGTTGTGGTCCTGTTGGGCAGTTGTGCTGTGCCAGGTGTGTTGTGGTCCTGTTGGGTGGTTGTGCTGTGCCAGGTGTGTTGTGGTCCTGTTGGGCGGTTGTGCTGTGCCAGGTGTGTTGTGGTCCTGTTGGGCAGTTGTGCTGTGCCAGGTGTGTTGTGGTCCTGTTGGGTGGTTGTGCTGTGCCAGGTGTGTTGTGGTCCTGTTGGGTGGTTGTGCTGTCCTGGGTGTGTGTGCTGAGCTGGGTGTGTTGTGGTCCTGTTGGGTGATTGTGCTATACCGGGTGTGTTGTGGTACTGTTGGGTGATTGTGCTGTGCCAGGTGTGTTGTGGTACTGTTGGGTGGTTGTGCTGTCCTGGGTGTCTTGTGCTCCTGTTGGGTGGTTGTGCTGAGCCGGGTGTGTTGTGCTCCTGTTGGGCGGTTGTGCTATATCGGGTGTGTTGTGCTCCTGTTGGGTGGTTGTGCTGAGCTGGGTGTGTTGTGGTCCTGTTGGGTGATTGTGCTATACCGGTTGTGTTGTGGTACTGTTGGGTGATTGTGCTGTGCCAGGTGTGTTGTGGTCCTGTTGGGTGGTTGTGCTGTCCTGGGTGTGTTGTGCTCCTGTTGGGTGGTTGTGCTGAGCCGGGTGTGTTGTGCTCCTGTTGGGCGGTTGTGCTGTGCTGGGTGTGTTGTGGTCCTGTTGGGCGGTTGTGCTATATCGGGTGTGTTGTGGTCCTGTTGGGTGGTTGTGCTGTCCTGGGTGTGTTGTTCTCCTGTTGGGTGGTTGTGCTGAGCCGGGTGTGTTGTGCTCCTGTTGGGTGGTTGTGCTGTGCTGGGTGTGTTGTGCTCCTGTTGGGTGGTTGTGCTGTGCTGGGTGTGTTGTGGTCCTGTTGGGCGGTTGTGCTATATCGGGTGTGTTGTGCTCCTGTTGGGCGGTTGTGCTGTGCTGGGTGTGTTGTGGTCCTGTTGGGCGGTTGTGCTATATCGGGTGTGTTGTGCTCCTGTTGGGTGGTTGTGCTGTGCTGGGTGTGTTGTGCTCCTGTTGGGTGATTGTGCTGAGCTGGGTGTGTTGTGGTCCTGTTGGGTGGTTGTGCTGAGCCGGGTGTGTTGTGGTTCTGTTGGGTGGTTGTGCTGTGCTGGGTGTGTTGTGGTACTGTTGGGTGATTGTGCTGAGCTGGGTGTGTTGTGGTCCTGTTGGGTGATTGTGCTGTGCCAGGTGTGTTGTGGTCCTGTTGGGTGGTTGTGCTGTCCTGGGTGTGTTGTGCTCCTGTTGGGTGGTTGTGCTGAGCCGGGTGTGTTGTGCTCCTGTTGGGCGGTTGTGCTGTGCTGGGTGTGTTGTGGTCCTGTTGGGTGGTTGTGCTATATCGGGTGTGTTGTGCTCCTGTTGGGTGGTTGTGCTGTGCTGGGTGTGTTGTGCTCCTGTTGGGTGGTTGTGCTGTGCTGGGTGTGTTGTGGTCCTGTTGGGCGGTTGTGCTATATCGGGTGTGTTGTGCTCCTGTTGGGCGGTTGTGCTGTGCTGGGTGTGTTGTGGTCCTGTTGGGCGGTTGTGCTATATCGGGTGTGTTGTGCTCCTGTTGGGTGGTTGTGCTGTGCTGGGTGTGCTGTGGTCCTGTTGGGTGGTTGTGCTGAGCCGGGTGTGTTGTGCTCCTGTTGGGCGGTTGTGCTGTGCTGGGTGTGTTGTGGTCCTTTTGGGCGGTTGTGCTATATCGGGTGTGTTGTGCTCCTGTTGGGCGGTTGTGCTGTGCTGGGTGTGTTGTGGTCCTATTGGGCGGTTGTGCTATATCGGGTGTGTTGTGCTCCTGTTGGGTGGTTGTGCTGTGCTGGGTGTGTTGTGGTCCTATTGGGCGGTTGTGCTATATCGGGTGTGTTGTGCTCCTGTTGGGTGGTTGTGCTGTGCTGGGTGTGTTGTGCTCCTGTTGGGTGGTTGTGCTATATCGGGTGTGTTGTGCTCCTGTTGGGTGGTTGTACTGTGCTGGGTGTGTTGTGCTCCTGTTGGGCGGGTTGTGGTCCTGTTGGGTTTGTTGTGCTCCTGTTGGGTGGTTGTGCTTAGCCGGGTGTGTTGTGCTCCTGTTCGGTGGTTGTGCTGTGCTGGGTGTGTTGTGTTTCTGTTGGGCGGTTGTGCTGTGCTGGGTGTGTTGTGCTCCTGTTGGGCGGGTTGTGGTCCTGTTGGGCGGTTGTGCTGTGACGGGTGTGTTGTGGTCCTGTTGGGTGGTTGTGCTGTGACGGGTGTGTTGTGCTCCTTTTGGGCGGGTTGTGGTCCTGTTGGGTGTGTTGTGGTCCTGTTGGGTGGTTGTGCTATACCAGGTGTGTTGTGCTCCTGTTGGGTGGTTGTGCTGTGCCAGGTGTGTTGTGGTCTTGTTGGGTGGTTGTGCTGTCCGGGGTGTGTTGTGGTCCTGTTGGGTGGTTGTGCTGTGACGGGTGTGTTGTGCTCCTTTTGGGCGGGTTGTGGTCCTGTTGGGTGTGTTGTGGTCCTGTTGGGTGGTTGTGCTATACCAGGTGTGTTGTGCTCCTGTTGGGTGGTTGTGCTGTGCCAGGTGTGTTGTGGTCTTGTTGGGTGGTTGTGCTGTCCGGGGTGTGTTGTGGTCCTGTTGGGCGGGTTGTGGTCCTGTTGGGTGTGTTGTGTTCCTGTTGGGCGGTTGTGCTGTGCTGGTTGTGTTGTGGTCCTGTTGGGTGGTTGTGCTGAGCCGGGTGTGTTGTGGTCCTGTTGGGCGGTTGTGCTGAGCTGGGTGTGTTGTGGTCCTGTTGGGTGGTTGTGCTGAGCCGGGTGTGTTGTGGTCCTGTTGGGTGGTTGTGCTGTGCTGGGTGTGTTATGCTCCTGTTGGGTGTATTGCCGTCCTGTTGGGTGGTTGTGCTGTACCGGGTGTGTTGTGGTCCTGTTGGGCGGTTGTGTTGTGCTGGGTGTGTTGTGGTCCTCTTGGGCGGGTTGTGGTCCTGTTGGGCGGTTGTGCCGGGAGTGTTGTGGTCCTGTGGGCCGTTGTGTTGTGCTGCGTGTGTTGTGGTCCTCTTGGGCTGTTGTGTTGTGGTCCTGTTGGGCGGTTGTGCCGGGAGTGTTGTGGTCCTGTTGGGCGGTTGTGTTGTGCTGGGAGTGTTGTGGTCCTTTTGGGCGGTTGTGCCGGGAGTGTTGTGGTCCTGTTGGGCGGTTGTGTTGTGCCGGGAGTGTTGTGCTCCTGTTTCCTCATGATCATGCCTTCTCCTCACAGATCTGGTGGTTGACCAGTGCCAAGCAGTGAAGTTTGCCCTGGACATTGCCCGCGGCATGGCCTTCCTCCACACACTGGAGCCTCTCATTCCTCGCCATTACTTGAACAGTCGCAGTGTTATGGTGAGTGACCATCCTCCTGTAGTGTCATTGTTCATGTCCAAAGACCTGTAGTGATCATTACCAATGTGATCTGGTGGATTCACCATCCACGTGTTTTCTACCCGCTGTAATATGTGATACAGATCAGACCATGACCTACATGCAGCCTGACAGAAGCCAGAAGGGGGCACTTTGTCCTGGGAGCCAGCAAGGCTTAGGCGAGTGACGGTATCTCAGCAGTGATGGAGAAAATGACTTTCCCATTACTGTCCAGTGAAGGATCTTCTCTGTCTCTACCGTTTCCTGAACATGTGATATCATAGATGAGTAGACAGAGATAAATCTTCTCAACTTGCCCACTGCAGATTGATGAAGATATGACGGCTCGTATAAGCATGGCAGATGTGAAGCTTTCCTTCCAGTGTCCGGGACGGATGTACTGCCCTGCTTGGGTTGCCCCAGAAGGTAACATTTACCTTGGACATAATTCTCCTCTCTTGTCTTCTTATTGTCTGCTGCCCCCTCCTTGTCCTCACGTCTGTCTCCATATCGTGCGGTGCCCCCTCCATGTCCTCCCTCCTCTAGTTTCCGTATCATGTGGAGCCCCCTCAGTGTCCTCCCTCCTCTAGTCTCCGTATCATGTGGTGCCCCCTGCGTGTCCTTCCTCCTCCCATCTGTCTCCATATGGTGTGGTGTCCCCTCCGTGTCCTCCCATCTGTCTCCATATTGTGTGGTGCCCCCTCCGTGTCCTCCTTCCTCTAGTCTCCATATCGTGTGGCGTCCCTCCGTGTCCTCCCATCTGTCTCCATATTGTGTGGTGCCCCCTCTGTGTCCTCCCTTCTGACTCTATATTGTGTGGTGCCCCCTCGTGTCCTCCCGTCTGACTCTATATCGTGTAGTGCCCCCTCGTGTCCTCCCGTCTGTCTCTATATCGTGTGTTGCTCCCTCGTGTCCTCCCTTCTGTCTCCATATTGTGTGGTGCCCCCTCTGTGTCCTCCCTCCTTTCATCTGTCTCTATATTGTGTGGTGCCCCCTCATGTCCTCCCGTCTGACTCTATATTGTGTGGTGCCCCCTCGTGTCCTCCCGTCTGACTATATTGTGTGGTGCCCCCTCGTGTCCTCCCGTCTGTCTCTATATCGTGTGGTGCCCCCTCGTGTCCTCCCGTCTGACTCTATATTGTGTGGTGCCCCCTCGTGTCCTCCCGTCTGACTATATTGTGTGGTGCCCCCTCGTGTCCTCCCATCTGTCTCCTCCCATCTGTCTCCATATGGTGTGGTGTCCCCTCCGTGTCCTCCCATCTGTCTCCATATTGTGTGTTGCCCCCTCCGTGTCCTCCTTCCTCTAGTCTCCATATCGTGTGGCGTCCCTCCGTGTCCTCCCATCTGTCTCCATATTGTGTGGTGCCCCCTCTGTGTCCTCCCTTCTGACTCTATATCGTGTGGTGCCCCCTCTGTGTCCTCCCTTCTGACTCTATATCGTGTAGTGCCCCCTCGTGTCCTCCCGTCTGTCTCTATATCGTGTGTTGCTCCCTCGTGTCCTCCCTTCTGTCTCCATATTGTGTGGTGCCCCCTCTGTGTCCTCCCTCCTTTCATCTGTCTCTATATTGTGTGGTGCCCCCTCGTGTCCTCCCGTCTGACTATATTGTGTGGTGCACCCTCGTGTCCTCCCGTCTGTCTCTATATCGTGTGGTGCCCCCTCGTGTCCTCCCGTCTGACTCTATATTGTGTGGTGCCCACTCGTGTCCTCCCATCTGTCTCTATATCGTGTGGTGCCCCCTCGTGTCCTCCCATCTGTCTCTATATCGTGTGGTGCCCCCTCGTGTCCTCCCATCTGTCTGTATATCGTGTGGTGCCCCCTCGTGTCCTCCCGTCTGTCTCTCTATCGTGTGGTGCCCCCTCGTGTCCTCCCGTCTGTCTCTATATCGTGTGGTGCCCCCTCTGTGTCCTCCCATCTGTCTCTATATCGTGTGGTGCCCCCTCGTGTCCTCCCATCTGTCTCTATATCGTGTGGTGCCCCCTCGTGTCCTCCCATCTGTCTCTATATCGTGTGGTGCCCCCTCGTGTCCTCCCGTCTGTCTCTATATCGTGTGGTGCCCCTTCGTGTCCTCCCATCTGTCTCTATATCGTGTGGTGCCCCCTCGTGTCCTCCCGTCTGTCTCTATATAGTGTGGTGTGTCCTCCCGTCTGTCTCTATATCATGTGGTGCCCCCTCGTGTCCTCCCGTCTGTCTCTATATCGTGTGGTGCCCCCTCGTGTCCTCCCGTCTGTCTCTATATAGTGTGGTGTGTCCTCCCATCTGTCTCTATATCATGTGGTGCCCCCTCGTGTCCTCCTGTCTGTCTCTCTATCGTGTGGTGCCCCCTCGTGTCCTCCCATCTGTCTCTATATCATGTGGTGCCCCCTCGTGTCCTCCCATCTGTCTCTATATCGTGTGGTGCCCCTTCGTGTCCTCCCATCTGTCTCTATATCGTGTGGTGCCCCCTCGTGTCCTCCCGTCTGTCTCTATATCGTGTGGTGCCCCCTCGTGTCCTCCCGTCTGTCTCTATATCGTGTGGTGCCCCTTCGTGTCCTACCATCTGTCTCTATATCGTGTGGTGCCCCCTCGTGTCCTCCCGTCTGTCTCTATATAGTGTGGTGTGTCCTCCCGTCTGTCTCTATATCATGTGGTGCCCCCTCGTGTCCTCCCGTCTGTCTCTCTATCGTGTGGTGCCCCCTCGTGTCCTCCCATCTGTCTCTATATCATGTGGTGCCCCCTCGTGTCCTCCCGTCTGTCTCTCTATCGTGTGGTGCCCCCTCGTGTCCTCCCGTCTGTCTCTATATCGTGTGGTGCCCCCTCGTGTCCTCCCGTCTGTCTCTATATCGTGTGGTGCCCCCTCGTGTCCTCCCATCTGTCTCTATATCATGTGGTGCCCCCTCGTGTCCTCCCGTCTGTCTCTATATAGTGTGGTGTGTCCTCCCGTCTGTCTCTATATCATGTGGTGCCCCCTCGTGTCCTCCCGTCTGTCTCTATATCGTGTGGTGCCCCCTCGTGTCCTCCCGTCTGTCTCTATATAGTGTGGTGTGTCCTCCCGTCTGTCTCTATATCATGTGGTGCCCCCTTGTGTCCTCCCGTCTGTCTCTCTATCGTGTGGTGCCCCCTCGTGTCCTCCCATCTGTCTCTATATCGTGTGGTGCCCCCTCGTGTCCTCCCGTCTGTCTCTATATCATGTGGTGCCCCCTCGTGTCCTCCCGTCTGTCTCTATATTGTGTGGTGCCCCCTCGTGTCCTCCCGTCTGTCTCTATATAGTGTGGTGTGTCCTCCCGTCTGTCTCTATATCATGTGGTGCCCCCTCGTGTCCTCCCGTCTGTCTCTATATAGTGTGGTGCCCCTTCGTGTCCTCCCATCTGTCTCTATATCGTGTGGTGCCCCCTCGTGTCCTCCCGTCTGTCTCTATATCGTGTGGTGCCCCCTCGTGTCCTCCCATCTGTCTCTATATCGTGTGGTGCCCCCTCGTGTCCTCCCATCTGTCTCTATATCATGTGGTGCCCCCTCGTGTCCTCCCGTCTGTCTCTATATCATGTGGTGCCCCCTCGTGTCCTCCCGTCTGTCTCTATATCATGTGGTGCCCCCTCGTGTCCTCCCGTCTGTCTCTATATCGTGTGGTACCCCCTCCGTGTCCTCCCGTCTGTCTCTATATCATGTGGTGCCCCCTCGTGTCCTCCCGTCTGTCTCTATATCGTGTGGTGCCCCTTCATGTCCTCCCATCTGTCTCTATATCGTGTGGTGCCCCCTCGTGTCCTCCCGTCTGTCTCTATATCGTGTGGTGCCCCCTCGTGTCCTCCCGTCTGTCTCTATATAGTGTGGTGTGTCCTCCCGTCTGTCTCTATATCATGTGGTGCCCCCTCGTGTCCTCCCGTCTGTCTCTATATAGTGTGGAGTGTCCTCCCGTCTGTCTCTATATCGTGTGGTGCCCCCTCGTGTCCTCCCGTCTGTCTCTATATCGTGTGGTGCCCCCTCGTGTCCTCCCGTCTGTCTCTATATAGTGTGGTGTGTCCTCCCGTCTGTCTCTATATCGTGTGGTGCCCCTTCGTGTCCTCCCGTCTGTCTCTATATCGTGTGGTGCCCCCTCGTGTCCTCCTGTCTGTCTCTATATCGTGTGGTGCCCCCTCGTGTCCTCCCGTCTGTCTCTATATAGTGTGGTGCCCCCTCGTGTCCTCCCATCTGTCTCTATATCATGTGGTGCCCCCTCGTGTCCTCCCGTCTGTCTCTATATCATGTGGTGCCCCCTCGTGTCCTCCCGTCTGTCTCTTTATCGTGTGGTGCCCCCTCGTGTCCTCCCGTCTGTCTCTATATCATGTGGTGCCCCCTCGTGTCCTCCCGTCTGTCTCTCTATCGTGTGGTGCCCCCTCGTGTCCTCCCGTCTGTCTCTATATCGTGTGGTGCCCCCTCGTGTCCTCCCATCTGTCTCTATATCGTGTGGTGCCCCCTCGTGTCCTCCCATCTGTCTCTATATCGTGTGGTGCCCCCTCGTGTCCTCCCGTCTGTCTCTATATCGTGTGGTGCCCCTTCGTGTCCTCCCATCTGTCTCTATATCGTGTGGTGCCCCCTCGTGTCCTCCCGTCTGTCTCTATATCGTGTGGTGCCCCCTCGTGTCCTCCCGTCTGTCTCTATATAGTGTGGTGTGTCCTCCCGTCTGTCTCTATATCATGTGGTGCCCCCTCGTGTCCTCCCGTCTGTCTCTATATCGTGTGGTGCCCCCTCGTGTCCTCCCGTCTGTCTCTATATAGTGTGGTGTGTCCTCCCGTCTGTCTCTATATCGTGTGGTGCCCCCTCGTGTCCTCCCGTCTGTCTCTATATCATGTGGTGCCCCCTCGTGTCCTCCCGTCTGTCTCTATATCATGTGGTGCCCCCTCGTGTCCTCCCGTCTGTCTCTATATCATGTGGTGCCCCCTCGTGTCCTCCCGTCTGTCTCTATATCATGTGGTGCCCCCTCGTGTCCTCCCGTCTGTCTCTATATCGTGTGGTGCCCCCTCGTGTCCTCCCGTCTGTCTCTATATCGTGTGGTACCCCCTCCGTGTCCTCCCGTCTGTCTCTATATAGTCTGGTGCCCCCTCGTGTCCTCCCGTCTGTCTCTATATAGTGTGGTGTGTCCTCCCGTCTGTCTCTATATCATGTGGTGCCCCCTCGTGTCCTCCCGTCTGTCTCTATATCGTGTGGTGCCCCCTCGTGTCCTCCCATCTGTCTCTATATCGTGTGGTGCCCCCTCGTGTCCTCCCGTCTGTCTCTATATAGTGTGGTGTGTCCTCCCGTCTGTCTCTATATCATGTGGTGCCCCCTCGTGTCCTCCCGTCTGTCTCTCTATCGTGTGGTGCCCCCTCGTGTCCTCCCGTCTGTCTCTATATAGTGTGGTGTGTCCTCCCGTCTGTCTCTATATCATGTGGTGCCCCCTCGTGTCCTCCCGTCTGTCTCTATATCGTGTGGTACCCCCTCCGTGTCCTCCCGTCTGTCTCTATATCATGTGGTGCCCCCTCGTGTCCTCCCGTCTGTCTCTATATCATGTGGTGCCCCCTCGTGTCCTCCCGTCTGTCTCTATATCATGTGGTGCCCCCTCGTGTCCTCCCGTCTGTCTCTATATCATGTGGTGCCCCCTCGTGTCCTCCCGTCTGTCTCTATATCGTGTGGTGCCCCCTCGTGTCCTCCCGTCTGTCTCTATATAGTGTGGTGTGTCCTCCCGTCTGTCTCTATATCATGTGGTGCCCCCTCGTGTCCTCCCGTCTGTCTCTATATCGTGTGGTGCCCCCTCGTGTCCTCCCGTCTGTCTCTATATAGTGTGGTGTGTCCTCCCGTCTGTCTCTATATCGTGTGGTGCCCCCTCGTGTCCTCCCGTCTGTCTCTATATCATGTGGTGCCCCCTCGTGTCCTCCCGTCTGTCTCTATATCATGTGGTGCCCCCTCGTGTCCTCCCGTCTGTCTCTATATCATGTGGTGCCCCCTCGTGTCCTCCCGTCTGTCTCTATATCATGTGGTGCCCCCTCGTGTCCTCCCGTCTGTCTCTATATCGTGTGGTGCCCCCTCGTGTCCTCCCGTCTGTCTCTATATCGTGTGGTACCCCCTCCGTGTCCTCCCGTCTGTCTCTATATAGTCTGGTGCCCCCTCGTGTCCTCCCGTCTGTCTCTATATAGTGTGGTGTGTCCTCCCGTCTGTCTCTATATCATGTGGTGCCCCCTCGTGTCCTCCCGTCTGTCTCTATATCGTGTGGTGCCCCCTCGTGTCCTCCCATCTGTCTCTATATCGTGTGGTGCCCCCTCGTGTCCTCCCGTCTGTCTCTATATAGTGTGGTGTGTCCTCCCGTCTGTCTCTATATCATGTGGTGCCCCCTCGTGTCCTCCCGTCTGTCTCTATATCATGTGGTGCCCCCTCGTGTCCTCCCGTCTGTCTCTATATCGTGTGGTACCCCCTCCGTGTCCTCCCGTCTGTCTCTATATCATGTGGTGCCCCCTCGTGTCCTCCCGTCTGTCTCTATATCATGTGGTGCCCCCTCGTGTCCTCCCGTCTGTCTCTATATCGTGTGGTGCCCCCTCGTGTCCTCCCGTCTGTCTCTATATAGTGTGGTGTGTCCTCCCGTCTGTCTCTATATCATGTGGTGCCCCCTCGTGTCCTCCCGTCTGTCTCTATATCGTGTGGTACCCCCTCCGTGTCCTCCCGTCTGTCTCTATATCATGTGGTGCCCCCTCGTGTCCTCCCGTCTGTCTCTATATCGTGTGGTGCCCCCTCGTGTCCTCCCGTCTGTCTCTATATAGTGTGGTGTGTCCTCCCGTCTGTCTCTATATCGTGTGGTGCCCCCTCGTGTCCTCCCGTCTGTCTCTATATCATGTGGTGCCCCCTCGTGTCCTCCCGTCTGTCTCTATATCATGTGGTGCCCCCTCGTGTCCTCCCGTCTGTCTCTATATCATGTGGTGCCCCCTCGTGTCCTCCCGTCTGTCTCTATATCATGTGGTGCCCCCTCGTGTCCTCCCGTCTGTCTCTATATCGTGTGGTGCCCCCTCGTGTCCTCCCGTCTGTCTCTATATCGTGTGGTACCCCCTCCGTGTCCTCCCGTCTGTCTCTATATAGTCTGGTGCCCCCTCGTGTCCTCCCGTCTGTCTCTATATAGTGTGGTGTGTCCTCCCGTCTGTCTCTATATCATGTGGTGCCCCCTCGTGTCCTCCCGTCTGTCTCTATATCGTGTGGTGCCCCCTCGTGTCCTCCCATCTGAATCTATATCGTGTGGTGCCCCCTCGTGTCCTCCCGTCTGTCTCTATATAGTGTGGTGTGTCCTCCCGTCTGTCTCTATATCATGTGGTGCCCCCTCGTGTCCTCCCGTCTGTCTCTCTATCGTGTGGTGCCCCCTCGTGTCCTCCCGTCTGTCTCTATATAGTGTGGTGTGTCCTCCCGTCTGTCTCTATATCATGTGGTGCCCCCTCGTGTCCTCCCGTCTGTCTCTATATCGTGTGGTACCCCCTCCGTGTCCTCCCGTCTGTCTCTATATCATGTGGTGCCCCCTCGTGTCCTCCCGTCTGTCTCTATATCATGTGGTGCCCCCTCGTGTCCTCCCGTCTGTCTCTATATCATGTGGTGCCCCCTCGTGTCCTCCCGTCTGTCTCTATATCGTGTGGTGCCCCCTCGTGTCCTCCCGTCTGTCTCTATATCATGTGGTGCCCCCTCGTGTCCTCCCGTCTGTCTCTATATCATGTGGTGCCCCCTCGTGTCCTCCCGTCTGTCTCTATATCGTGTGGTACCCCCTCCGTGTCCTCCCGTCTGTCTCTATATCATGTGGTGCCCCCTCGTGTCCTCCCGTCTGTCTCTATATCATGTGGTGCCCCCTCGTGTCCTCCCGTCTGTCTCTATATCATGTGGTGCCCCCTCGTGTCCTCCCGTCTGTCTCTATATCATGTGGTGCCCCCTCGTGTCCTCCCGTCTGTGTCTATATCATGTGGTGCCCCCTCGTGTCCTCCCGTCTGTCTCTATATCATGTGGTGCCCCCTCGTGTCCTCCCGTCTGTCTCTATATCATGTGGTGCCCCCTCGTGTCCTCCCGTCTGTCTCTATATCATGTGGTGCCCCCTCGTGTCCTCCCGTCTGTCTCTATATCATGTGGTGCCCCCTCGTGTCCTCCCGTCTGTCTCTATATCGTGTGGTGCCCCCTCGTGTCCTCCCGTCTGTCTCTATATCGTGTGGTACCCCCTCCGTGTCCTCCCGTCTGTCTCTATATCATGTGGTGCCCCCTCGTGTCCTCCCGTCTGTCTCTATATCATGTGGTGCCCCCTCGTGTCCTCCCGTCTGTCTCTATATCATGTGGTGCCCCCTCGTGTCCTCCCGTCTGTCTCTATATCATGTGGTGCCCCCTCGTGTCCTCCCGTCTGTGTCTATATCATGTGGTGCCCCCTCGTGTCCTCCCGTCTGTCTCTATATCATGTGGTGCCCCCTCGTGTCCTCCCGTCTGTCTCTATATCATGTGGTGCCCCCTCGTGTCCTCCCGTCTGTCTCTATATCATGTGGTGCCCCCTCGTGTCCTCCCGTCTGTCTCTATATAGTGTGGTGTGTCCTCCCGTCTGTCTCTATATCATGTGGTGCCCCCTCGTGTCCTCCCGTCTGTGTCTATATCATGTGGTGCCCCCTCGTGTCCTCCCGTCTGTCTCTATATCGTGTGGTGCCCCCTCGTGTCCTCCCGTCTGTCTCTATATAGTGTGGTGTGTCCTCCCGTCTGTCTCTATATCATGTGGTGCCCCCTCGTGTCCTCCCGACTGTCTCTATATCATGTGGTGCCCCCTCGTGTCCTCCCATCTGTCTCTATATCGTGTGGTGCCCCCTCGTGTCCTCCCGTCTGTCACTTTCTGTTAAGGCTTTGTTCACACTGCTGTTTCCCTCCTCTGTTCTGGAGGAATGCTACCACGTGCTCCACGCTTGGTTGTGTATTTTTGACAGCATGTAATGAAATCCTTTGACCTAGATGTGACCAGGGTGTAATATAATGAGCGCAGCTCTGGAGGAGACGTGTCCTGCTGAGGTAACGTCTGCTCTTCTCAGCTCTGCAGAAACGTCCGGAGGACATTAACCGTCGCTCGGCCGACATGTGGAGCTTCGCCGTTCTGCTGTGGGAGTTGGTGACTCGAGAGGTTCCTTTTGCAGATCTATCAAACATGGAGATTGGTATGAAGGTAGGTCGCGGCTCGTCCACCAGGAGGTCGTGGTCTCATTGGGCCTGTGTGGGATGCGCTGACACTCTCATTATGTCGTAGGTCTCTCTCGAGGGTCTGCGCCCCACTATTCCTCCTGGGATCTCTCCGCACATCTGCAAGCTCATGAAGATCTGTATGAACGAGGATCCTGCTAAGAGACCCAAGTTTGACATGATTGTGCCCATCCTGGAGAAGATGCAGGACAAGTAACCGTCTGTGCCGTGTCCCATCCTGACTATGCAAAGCCACCGCACGACCCACCAAGAGGAGACCACCTTCAGCCACTGACGCCAACAGCAGCTTGTTCCCACCCCTGTCCTCTGCAACCCTAGAGCTGCTTAACAACCAAGTGCCTTCTGGGAAGCTGTGGCCCCGCTCTGTGGTGACATGGGATGCACCGATCTATCACTGGAGGCCACATACATGAATGTCACATGTGGCCTCTCCCATGTAATAGCAGTATTCAGGCCTCTGTCAGCACTGGGGGCCACACAGGCCTCTGTCAGCGCTGGGGGCCACACAGGCCTCTGTCAGCGCTGGGGGCCACACAGGCCTCTGTCAGCACTGGGGGCCACACAGGCCTCTGTCAGCACTGGGGGCCACACAGGCCTCTGTCAGCACTGGGGGCCACACAGGCCTCTGTCAGCGCTGGGGGCCACACAGGCCTCTGTCAGCGCTGGGGGCCACACAGGCCTCTGTCAGCGCTGGGGGCCACACAGGCCTCTGTCAGCGCTGGGGGCCACACAGGCCTCTGTCAGCGCTGGGGGCCACACAGGCCTCTGTCAGCGCTGGGGGCCACACAGGCCTCTGTCAGCGCTGGGGGCCACACAGGCCTCTGTCAGCGCTGGGGGCCACACAGGCCTCTGTCAGCGCTGGGGGCCACACAGGCCTCTGTCAGCGCTGGGGGCCACACAGGCCTCTGTCAGCGCTGGGGGCCACACAGGCCTCTGTCAGCGCTGGGGGCCACACAGGCCTCTGTCAGCGCTGGGGGCCACACAGGCCTCTCTCCCTGTGGTACGACACATCAGTCTCGTGGCATATTCTCTGGTTGACGGCAGTGTCTTTTGCATCTTCATCCTGATATCAGTATTTTTTTTGTTTTTCCCAGGAGGATATATGTGGCCCCCAGCAGGGACCAAGGGCCGATATTTGCCAGTTTGATCCGTGACATTTCTGGGTGTATTTTGTGTGTTTTGATCACGTCGGCCTCCGTTCTGGCTGCTGTGGACTGTTGTGTGCCGGCTCTAGGCCATCCTAGGTGTCGGCTCCAGTCCGGTGACAGCCGGGGTCAGTGGCGTTCTATGGACGCTCTTCGGTCAGGACGTTGTTGGGATCGGTCCCTGATATTTCGTTGTGCTTTAGAGCCCGGGGGAGGGGGGACAGAATAGCTGTGCACTGGCTTTCCATGAAGCTCTGCATGTCGTGCCCTCGGTGGGGGCGTCACTCTGTGCCTTGGGCAGTGCACTGTATTAAGAAGCCCGATCTTCATCCTTTGCTGCCACCCATCTGTCTAATGTCTGCTCTGCCATGTATAAGTCTATCAGTGTATATAATATATATATATATCTCTCACTGCGTATCACTATCACATGTATTATACCCTGGCGGGGCGGGAGGACGGTGCTCGGATCTTCTCCTCCCCTCCGCAGGAGGACAGAAATGTATTTTTTATATATAAATTAACCCCGCGCACCTTGTGATAGCTTAATAAATATTCTACCAAACCTCTCCGCCTGCTGCGTCTTCATCATGTTTGGTTCCATCGTGTGAGGTTTGTCTTCTCTGTGCTCCACGTCCCAGCAGGTTTCCCATCCACTTATTCCCCGGTCACCAGAAGGTTCAGTTCTTGGTCTTCCCGGGTGAAGATGATGTTGTGGAGCCTGTAGGATCCCTCCTGGAATGTCAGAGCTCCAGGTCTTGGTGTCCTGCCGCTTCAGGTCAGCGGTGCGTGGACACGAACAAGTCTGAAGATACTAAGGATGAAACTTGTATGTGAGGAATGAGAGCAGACCCCGCGCTGGAGTGTCAACCCCCTGGCCTGGGCCCCAGATGATCCTGACACTGAGGGCTCCGTCATTCAGCACAAGAAAGTGAAAATCCACAGAGACCTCACCAATGACGCAAAAAGGGAGAATAACTCATTGTGGAGGGGCCGCTCCTGGGGGTGGGGCGCTGTAGGCCCCATAAGACGGACCCAAAAGGACTGACTGTTACCCAGAAGTGACATCTGATTGCAGGCGAGGAGTCGCTGTACGGTTGCTCTAGCAGTGGGGCGCTGTAGCACCGCACCCTCCAGTTGCAGTTTTCCCTGTGCAGGAGGAATAGGTGTCAGAGTTGATCCTCCGTTGCGCAGAAGGTTCCTTGAATAGTGTTCACACTCGGCCTCTGCTCCTGACTCTTGGCAATGAATGGCGTAAAGTCCGGGCGTTCAGCACCACTTCATCCACACGCGGTGTGAGCTGAGACTCATGGGGTGCGGTGGATAGGGGATAAGTGTCCTTGGTGACACTGCCCCACAGATTAGACAGGATTACACTTGTGGTTCTATAAACAGAAGGAGTTCTGGACTCTGCTCATACAAAAATTGGTAATGAATGGAAGGGCGGAGAGCAAGGGGAGAGGATTGGACATCGGAAACCCCAAATACATGGCAGTGCTCATAATGTAGGAGGGGGATCTAGGCGGGGGGAGGAATACGGTTTTTCCACTTCGCAGTAAATTGGCTCCCCTCCAGATCAGGCGAAGATGGTGTCTCTATATAAGGTGGCACCTAATGGACAGCCTGGTTTTAGACTACCAACCTTGAACCATTCCTGAACTTGCCAGTGTTCAGTTCATGGGCGTCCTCCTGATGATGATGATGATGGGCGTCCTCCTTTGGTGACATCTCCCTTCTTTATAAAATGTTCTCTACTGAACTCTACTCTTCTCTGTGTTACCCCCTGTTCTCCCCTCTCATTTTAGGGGTGCCTTGTCTGTTCCAATGATCTTTTCTCCCTTCTATGTGACCCCCCCCCCCACACCTGTTCCGATAATCTCTCTTGTATGTGACGCCCACCTGTTCCGATAATCTCTCTTGTATGTGACGCCCACCTGTTCCGATAATCTCTCTTGTATGTGACGCCCACCTGTTCCGATAATCTCTCTTGTATGTGACGCCCACCTGTTCCGATAATCTCTCTTGTATGTGACGCCCACCTGTTCCGATAATCTCTCTTGTATGTGACGCCCACCTGTTCCGATGATCTCTGTTCTCATCTACTTGACCCCCATCATGTTCCGATAATCTACCCTCTCTTCTATGTGACCCCCTCCCCACCTGTTCTGATGAACTCCTCTTCCTTCTACGTGGCCCCCATATTATTCTGATGATCTCCCCTCCCTTCTACTTGACCCCTAACTGTTCCGATGATCTCCCCTCTCTTCTATGTGACCCCCATCATGTTCCGATGATCTTCCCTCTCTTCTATGTGACCCCCATCATGTTCCGATGATCTCCCCTCCCTTCTAAGTGACCTCCCCCCACTTCTATGTGACCCCATCATGTTCCGATGACCTCCCCTCTCTTCTACGTGACCCCCAGCCTGTTCCGATGACCTCCCCTCTCTTCTATGTGACCCCCATCATGTTCCGATGATCTTCCCTCCTTTCTACGTGACCCCCAGCCTGTTCCGATGATCTCCCCTCCCTTCTACTTGACCCCTAACTGTTCCGATGATCTCCCCTCTCTTCTGTGACCCCCATCATGTTCCGATGATCTTCCCTCTCTTCTATGTGACCCCCATCATGTTCCGATGATCTCCCCTCCCTTCTAAGTGACCTCCCCTCTCTTCTATGTGACCCCATCATGTTCCGATGACCTCCCCTCTCTTCTATGTGACCCCCCATCATGTTCCGATGACCTCCCCTCTCTTCTAAGTGACCCCCCCATCATGTTCCGATGACCTCCCCTCCCTTTTATGTGACCCCCACCTGTTCCAATGATCTCCTCTTGATGTCTCTGCTCACCGCCCTGTGAGGACTCGGTTTAGGACTAGCACACGTGTAATCTGCTCAGCCTTAAAGAGATTCTCCAAGCAAATAAATTATTTTTAAAATAGGCTGGGGGAGGTAAAATCCGAAAAAACCCCTCCATCTCCTGACGTGTCCCCAGTGTGGCCCGGTCCTTTCTTGCCGGTTGTACCGTCCCGGATCCCCTTCCTCTGATTGGCCTCAGTGATGACATGAGGCAGATACTTCTACAGGCCGGACCATGGGGGGAGGCTTTGAGGCACCAAGGGAAGGAGAGTATGATTTTATTATTTTCTCTTCACCCCCGCCCAATTTAAAAAGTAATTTGGGTGTCCATTTTTGCTTGGACATCCCCAGTAGCTAATGGTACTATTCACCTGACCTCTGTGCCCTGCACCCCCCCATAGTTTTGGTGCCACAGTGGAGCAGCATTGGCATCGGGGTGCCCTCCATTATAATGGCCGGGGCTTCTCCACTGGTGATGTTCTATAATAAAAGCAATATCGGGGTTAATGTCACCACCATGGCGAAGCCTGGGAACATGTAGAGAAGGTGGAGGAATGCTGGTCCTTGTGGTACGTCGGTCTCACCAGTGCAAAGACTATAGTAACAGAAGAATAAGCTGCAAAGTGTAAGAAATCAAACATTTATTAGAATCGAACCCAAGAAGCCAGAGAGTTGTGCGGTTCGATTTCTAGGCTTGGCCACCCTCGTCCCACATACAGCTGTTGGAGTTCATAGGCTCATATTCAGAAAGTATATAGTGCCGCTATAAGGTGCATACCTGCACTCCCTGAGATCAGCGAAAGCATCAAGGAGAATCCTGAGACCCACCAGGAATCTGTCCAGATGTAAGGGGCGCCGGCAAGTATACGGGAACACGTGACCCCTGACGTGCCTAGAGACCATTATAAGGTCCAGGTCAATGGAGGGGAGGCTGGGATAATAATTCAGATGGAGGAGAATGGTGGCATTGATGGGGTAGGCTGCCATGGACGGAGTGAATGGAGTAGGGTGTCCCAGGATCAGGTCACACCTACTGAAATCGGTTGGGGGAGGTGTGGGGTGTGGATTTTGTTTTTGGAGGAGATTGACTTGTTCTCAGCCAAGTATAGGATATTTTATGCAGCACCTTATGAGGTGGGATGGACCTGGTTATGTCTACAGGCCCTTTACAAACCATCATGGAAACCCGTCCGCCCCTCTCACATCTGCCGCTGTCCATATCGGTCATTTCACCAGGACAATGTCATCACCACATAATTATCATGCCCAATTGTTTTTCGTCTTTGGTTCCTGATGGCCTCTGGAGGGGACATTCACAGTAATGACTTCAGGAGCTCCGGGTAGTTGGGTGTCCCCCAGCCGGTCACTGGGTCCCAGCTGGGAGATGCACAGAAACCTTGTGCTAGGACCACATCATCAAAGCAAGAGATGTGACATCCTTCAGTGACCTGCGGGTGAGAGGAGAAGGTAGAAGGTGTCACTAGGGAGATCAAACCTGGGATCAAGCCACAGAAGGATCAGCTTAGAAAACCAATGGTAAACTCTTCCAAATGTTAAAATTCTGAACCATTCCTGGTCCATGAGGTCTCCTATGGCTTCTGACCACTGCATTAGGACCTGGCTGCCGAGATCACGTGGTGGTGGATGACCCTTCATTGTAGTGACACCAAGGAGACCCACTGAGGGAATGGCCAAAATTTGTAGGAGAATATTAAGAAGCTGAAGAAATCCTGGAACTGAGAATCTGCTCTGGTGAATGGGGGTGGGGATGAGGGGCAGGTGGATTTCTGGAAATGTTTGTAAATCTGATCCAAGTCCTTTATCTGCGGAGCGGCCATCAGTCTTACATGACCAAGGGCAGCATGCTATAGAGACCATGAGGTCAGGCACCACCTATGGGCCCTACTGGACACACATGAACACGTCTTACAAGTGGTAACCCCAATAAAGAAATCCCACAACTTACATCATACAAGGCTTCAGTGCCATTCCCACGTAGACGATACAAGGCAGGGTTTAGGAAACCCAATGGGGAGAGACCTTTCTTTATTCGCTGGTCATTAATCAGAGCGAGAATTCCACCAAACACGGGAGTGGAGGCCTAAAGTGTGACATAATACAGAGGACAGTGATGTCATCATACACCGGACAAACAGCAAACTACCATGGATGAGAACCTCGCGCTGCCGCAACCCACTCCCTACCGACAGCACCACTGCCCATCAATACTGGCCACAGACTGGACCTTGGAGGTCTGCACCGATCAGGGGGCTGTACACCAAACACATGGGAGGCATCACCGACTGTAGAGGAGCTCACAGATGTCCAGAAGATGCCAACAGTAGACGTGTGCAGGTCATCGTGGATACCCAGGAGATGTAGAAGACATCCCTGAATGTAGAGGAGCTCATGGACACGCAGGAGATGTAGGAGGAGATGTACTGGATGTAGAGAATGTCATATCTAGAAGACGCCACCTTGCTTCACTGTCAGATGAGATATCAATGGACATACAGCTCCGCCTTCCTCTGTGACCTCGCCTCAGGTTGGTGGTCAGCTGTGACCTTGCCTCAGGTTGGTGGTCAGCTTCGCCTTCCTTTGTGACCTCGCCTCAGATTCGTGGTCAGCTCCGCCTTCCTCCGTGACCTCGCCTCAGATTGGTGGTCAGCTGTGACCTTGCCTCAGGTTGGTGGTCAGCTCCGCCTTCCTCTGTGACCTCGCCTCAGGTTGGTGGTCAGCTGTGACCTCGCCTCAGGTTGGTGGTCAGCTTTGCCTTCCTTTGTGACCTCGCCTCAGATTGGTGGTCAGCTGTGACCTCGCCTCAGGTTGGTGGTCAGCTCCGCCTTCCTCTGTGACCTCGCCTCAGGTTGGTGGTCAGCTGTGAGCTCGCCTCAGGTTGGTGGTCAGCTGTGAGCTCGCCTCAGGTTGGTGGTCAGCTGTGACCTCGCCTCAGGTTGGTGGTCAGCTGTGACCTCGCCTCAGGTTGGTGGTCAGCTGTGACCTCGCCTCAGGTTGGTGCTCAGCTGTGACCTCGCCTCAGGTTGGTGGTCAGCTCCGCCTTCCTCTGTGACCTCGCCTCAGGTTGGTGGTCAGCTGTGACCTCGCCTCAGGTTGGTGGTCAGCTCTGCCTTCCTCTATGACCTCGCCTCAGGTTGGTGGTCAGCTCCGCCTTCCTCTGTGACCTCGCCTCAGGTTGGTGGTCAGATGTGACCTTGCCTCAGGTTGGTGGTCAGCTTCGCCTTCCTTTGTGACCTCACCTCAGGTTGGTGGTCAGCTCTGCCTTCCTCTATGACCTCGCCTCAGGTTGGTGGTCAGCTCCGCCTTCCTCTATGACCTTGCCTCAGGTTGGTGGTCAGCTGTGACCTCGCCTCAGGTTGGTGGTCAGCTCTGCCTTCCTCTGTGACCTCGCCTCAGGTTGGTGGTCAGCTCCGCCTTCCTCTGTGACCTCGCCTCAGGTTGGTGGTCAGCTTTGCCTTCCTTTGTGACCTCGCCTCAGATTGGTGGTCAGCTGTGACCTCGCCTCAGGTTGGTGGTCAGCTCCGCCTTCCTCTGTGACCTCGCCTCAGGTTGGTGGTCAGCTGTGAGCTCGCCTCAGGTTGGTGGTCAGCTGTGAGCTCGCCTCAGGTTGGTGGTCAGCTGTGACCTCGCCTCAGGTTGGTGGTCAGCTGTGACCTCGCCTCAGGTTGGTGCTCAGCTGTGACCTCGCCTCAGGTTGGTGCTCAGCTGTGACCTCGCCTCAGGTTGGTGGTCAGCTCCGCCTTCCTCTATGACCTTGCCTCAGGTTGGTGGTCAGCTGTGACCTCGCCTCAGGTTGGTGGTCAGCTCCGCCTTCCTCTGTGACCTCGCCTCAGGTTGGTGGTCAGCTCCGCCTTCCTCTGTGACCTCGCCTCAGGTTGGTGGTCAGCTCCGCCTTCCTCTATGACCTTGCCTCAGGTTGGTGGTCAGCTGTGACCTCGCCTCAGGTTGGTGGTCAGCTCCGCCTTCCTCTATGACCTTGCCTCAGGTTGGTGGTCAGCTGTGACCTCGCCTCAGGTTGGTGGTCAGCTGTGACCTCGCCTCAGGTTGGTGGTCAGCTGTGACCTCGCCTCAGGTTGGTGGTCAGCTCCGCCTTCCTCCGTGACCTCACCTCAGGTTGGTGGTCAGCTCCGCCTTCCTCTATGACCTTGCCTCAGGTTGGTGGTCAGCTGTGACCTCGCCTCAGGTTGGTGGTCAGCTCCGCCTTCCTCTGTGACCTCGCCTCAGGTTGGTGGTCAGCTCCGCCTTCCTCTGTGACCTCGCCTCAGGTTGGTGGTCAGCTCCGCCTTCCTCTGTGACCTCGCCTCAGGTTGGTGGTCAGCTGTGAGCTCACCTCAGGTTGGTGGTCAGCTCCGCCTTCCTCTATGACCTCGCCCCAGGTTGGTAGTCAGCTCCACCTTCCTCTGTGACCTCGCCTCAGGTTGGTGGTCAGCTCCACCTTCCTCTATGACCTCGGCTCAGGTTGGTAGTCAGCTCCACCTTCCTCTGTGACCTCGCCTCAGGTTGGTGGTCAGCTCCGCCTTCCTCTGACTTCGCCTCAGGTTGGTGGTCAGCTCCGCCTTCCTCTGTGACTTCACCTCAGGTTGGTGGTCAGCTCCGCCTTCCTCTGTGACCTCACCTCAGGTTGATGGTCAGCTCCGCCTTCCTCTGTGACCTCGCCTCAGGTTGGTGGTCAGCTCCACCTTCCTCTGTGACCTCACCTCAGGTTGGTGGTCAGCTCCGCCTTCCTCTGTGATCTCACCTCAGGTTGGTGGTCAGCTCCGCCTTCCTCTGTGACCTCACCTCAGGTTGATGGTCAGCTCCGCCTTCCTCTGTGACCTCGCCTCAGGTTGGTGGTCAGCTCTGCTGACATACTCATAGTAATGGAGGTGTAGGAAGTAAATACTGGAAGGTAGAGAACTCTGCACAAGCATGACAGGGGCACGGGCCGTGGTTTGGAGGGTGGAGGCCCCACTGACATTCCCACATCTTTTCTAAACACAAAACCTGACACAAACCTGAGCATGATATGAATGGAAGGTCTGTCTGTAGATACTTACAGAGGTTCCTGACACCCAAGGTATTGGAACACGATTAGTTACCACCCAGTAGTTGTCAGACAGAGCTGCCACATCGGGGTATGCCCGTCCGCTGCGGTTGTAGTAACTCTCTGGTGGCATCTTCACTGATGACGTGAAATACTCTGATACTGCAGAAACCTTCAGGATATAGGAGGAGGAGGATGAATCGTACAACATCTCATCAATGAGCTACCGGGTCCGCGACATCGGGGCACCTTACCTGGTAGTCAGGCATAGGAAAAACATTGCTGAATCCTCCCCCGCTGATGTAGTCGGTCACCTCGTACGTAACCTGGAAAGGATTCTTAAAAGATGTTCCACCGACGGTAGTCACATACGGGCTGTGAAGAGAAAAAGTTGGGTCAGGATGGGCACATGGACCCCAGTCTGGTGGGGGTGCCACTGTATACCTGGCCTGTACGGCAGTCACCGCCCGCTCACCTGGATGCCGGGAAACTGGGACGGAAAACATTTCTGTCCTTAGAGACTTGTCTGCATCCGGCGCCGTCATCGCCTGGAAAATGATCAGAAAACTTGTCATAAACAGAATTATTAGAAGCCACGTATCCCGAGGAGCCCGGAATTATTTAACCATTCGGGTACCGCAGCGTTTGTGTCTGCAGTATTGATATCATCAGGTCACATGTCCTATAATAGTGATGTGGACGGAGATTTGTGAGGTCTTACCGAGGACTACGTGCAATAAGTAGATAAGGTCATCAGGATCTCACTGACTGCAGAGGTGTAAGCTGGAGCACGGCCGGGGATAGGGGCTTCAGAGGGGCTGCACCACTGGTGGAATGGTGCACAATATGGCACCCACCTGGCCACACCACCCCTCTCACAAACGGGAGACACCGGGCCCTTGATGTAACTTCTGTACCAAGACAGTATGTGCTACAGCAACAAGCAGACCCTGCAATTCAGCTGGTGCCATGCAAGCAACGATTGGAGCCCTATCGAGTCAGGGGTGCTAATGTGCAGACCAGGCCATGCGTGGAGACCTCCAATTAGCAAGCCGCTCCTCTCCTGACAACTGTACAAGCTCCACTCGCAACCACAGTGTCCTAAATATTGTGCCCCACCCCCTCTTAGGTAACCTGGTCAACCCCTGGCACCGGTGGTTTGCTGCACAAGAGCGCAACACACAACCTCGGCGGTGCAACATCTCCATTCCAGTTATCAAAAGGTATCGTGAGATCCGGCTTCCAAAAACCTCCCAAAGCTCAGGATGAGCTGCACCGGCTGAAGGTGTCCAACAGTGTGAACAGTGACTTATGTCTTCCCTGCCTGTCAGGTGCATGTCCTACAAGTGGTGGCATGCCTTTGTGGCACCTCCGCCCTGGTTTCCTGCTTGCCTAGACTATCAGCAGAACATTTCAGGCCTGCAGAGCATTACAGACAAACAAGGACCACTGAGCCAATCCTCACTCCACTGCAAAGATAGAGGTGGAGAAGAGCCCAAGCTGCCATATTACTCCTCTGTGTCACCTGGTGCCTGTTTAATGGTCTCTTCATGATGGCTACCTCACTACACGAGACTCCACATATGATGAGAGTTGTAGTACAACCCGTAGTGTTTGGTTACCTGATGCAAATAGGATTGTGAGGCCCCGAGCAGCCGCCTTCATGAACTCCACATTGATTCTTTGCATATAAGCCACAGACAGACTGTCCTCATCATCGCCATAACTGATGGTATGGATCCAGGGGATGGAGGACATGTTACTCAGCAGTAGAATCCAGTCTAAGAATGGTTCCTGGGACTCATGGCGACCTGTGAAGATCCAGCACATTAGTGGCCCTGTCTACCGTAGACATTGAATAGATGCTACACATGGGCTTGGAGGAGTCTTCAGATTTAGTGATAATCTGCACAAAAACTGTTCCATAAGGTTTGTCTAGTGACGCCCAAAAACATGAGCTCAAAGTAGGAGACCCACAATGGACTTACCAGGGTTGCTGAACACCCAGGTGGAGATGTTGGCCCCCATACTCATGATGTACTCCACATCTAGGCTGGCCTCCAGTCCGGCCCGTCCTCCTCCCTGGTCCCCAACCACATGGTCCACCTCCAGGTGGTGATCAAAACTTTTTCCAAATAGGGTCATAAACTCTGAGAGGTCGGCAGGATGGAAATACTGCTCTAAAAACTGAGAAGAAAGCCATCAATATAGGAGACTGTGACCGCCCTGGCCGGTCTGTCAGTCACACCCAAAGTGTCCATAGATTTATTAGGACTACATCATATTTCATGAGATCAAAGGGGGTCCATCTATACTAGGATCAAACATTGGTCGTTCTTATACTTGTGACATCCTGGTAGTAGAGGAAGGCCGACCTAACCCTATCGGGAGATCTCCTACATGGAACTTTCTTCTCCTCTGATCTCAGCGCAGACAATACTGTCACCAGCCTCTGTATTGTGAGCAGTGGACATTGTCCGGCCGTGTATATTGTCCCGTGTGGCTCGTGTCCACTCTGCTTACTGTTCAGCTTTAGTGATGAGCTGGACCTCATCTCTCTCACCTGGAGAAACCCGGGAACACTTTGAGAATAATGTTCTTTGATTTCTCCAGTGCGTTCAACACCATTCAGCCAGGGCTACTGAAGGAGAAGCTGAACTTTGGTGGAAGGACCATCACCTGTCCTACTGGATCCTAGACTAGCTGACAACCCACCCTCAGTATGTGAGAGCCCAGGACGGTGTGTCCGACACTGTGATCTGTAGTACGGGGGCACCACAAGGTACAGTTCTTGCCCCATTTCTCTTCACACTGTACACGGCTGACTTTAGGCACAACTCCTCCAGCTGTTACTTACAGAAGTCCTCCGATGACTCTGCTATAGTCGGCCTTATCACTGATGGCGACGATAGGGAATACAGAGACTTATACCGGGACTGTGTGGACTGGGGCCAGCGGAACCAGCTCAGGATTAATGCTGGGAAGACCAAGGAGATGGTGGTGGACTTTAGCAAGCGGAGAGGTGCCCCGACCCCGGTGGAGATCCAGGGGACATGTATTGAGATAGTCAGGACCTATAAGTATCTGGGCATGATCCTCAACAATAAACTAGACTGGGCTGATCACCTGGAGGCGCTGCACAGAAAGGGCCACAGCAGACTCTACCTGCTCAGGAGGCTGAGGGCCGGGGGTCCAGGGGACACTTCTTAGGGCCTTCTTCAACTCTGTGGTTGCTTCAGCCATCTTTTTCGGTGTGGCCTGCTGGGGGCGCTGTATACCAGCCAGGGACAGAAATAGACTTGTCAGGCTGATCAGGAGGGCCAGCTCTGTCCTGGGGAGCCCCTTGGACCCAGTACAGGTGGTGGGTGACAGAAGGAGACTGTCCGTGGTGACCTCCATGCTGGAGAACAAATCCCACCCCATGTATGGGACCCTGATGGGACTTGGCAGCACTGTAAGCGACCGTCTGCTTCACCCCAAGTTTGAGAAGGAGCTATCGCAGGTCCTTCCTTCCAACCGCGACCAGGCTGTATAATCTACATCAGACCAAGCGCAGACACTCCACACAGAGAACTAATGACTATGAATGTCTTCCTTCTTTCTTCTTCTCCTCCTTAGCTGCTATGGCCTCCTGGTATATCTTCTCTCCTCAGTCTGTGTGTCCTGTAATATATTGCTGTGTATTATCCTGTACCTGTATTACTAGGCTGCTGTAACATGCTGAGTATCCGCACTGTGCGACTATTACAGGATTATCTTATCTTATCTGGTCAGGGAGTAAGTATGGAGGACATAGATACCTGAGCACAGGCCTGGCTGTTGTTCGGATGGGTCCCGACGTCACTGGCGGACAGGTTGTATCTTTGACGTAAGACAGATGGGGTGACGCCCATGTGAAACCCTGCGGTCACTTCATACTGCTTGCCCTTTGCTCGTCTTAGTACTTCCCGCTCTTTTGGAAATCGATGAAGTCCCCCAACTGAAAAGAGACAGGGTGAAAGATATGCAAATATCCATATATACCACCAATCCTGTCTGTGTCTATATATGTGACCGTCTATCCTCCCCGTATACAGTGACAGGTGACAGTCTATCCTCCCCGTATACAGTGACGGGTGACAGTCTATCCTCCTCAGTGACAGGTGACCGTCTATCCTCCTCAGTGACGGGTGACAGTCTATCCTCCTGTACAGTGACGGGTGACAGTCTATCCTCCTCAGTGACGGGTGACAGTCTATCCTCCCCGTATACAGTGACAGGTGACCGTCTATCCTCCTCAGTGACGGGTGACAGTCTATCCTCCTGTACAGTGACGGGTGACAGTCTATCCTCCTCAGTGACGGGTGACAGTCTATCCTCCTGTACAGTGACAGGTGACAGTCTATCCTCCTCAGTGACGGGTGACAGTCTATCCTCCTCCTGTACAGTGACAGGTGACAGTCTATCCTCCTCAGTGACGGGTGACAGTCTATCCTCCCCGTATACAGTGACAGGTGACCGTCTATCCTCCTCAGTGACGGGTGACAGTCTATCCTCCTGTACAGTGACGGGTGACAGTCTATCCTCCTCAGTGACGGGTGACAGTCTATCCTCCTGTACAGTGACAGGTGACAGTCTATCCTCCTCAGTGACGGGTGACAGTCTATCCTCCTCCTGTACAGTGACAGGTGACAGTCTATCCTCCTCAGTGACAGGTAACCGTCTATCCTCCCCTGTACAGTGACAGGTGACCATCTATCCTCCCCCTGTACAGTGACAGGTGACAGTCTATCCTCCTCAGTGACAGGTGACCCTCTATCCTCCCCTGTACAGTGACAGGTGACCGTCTATCCTCCCCCTGTACAGTGACAGGTGACAGTCTATCCTCCTCAGTGACGGGTGACAGTCTATCCTCCTCCTGTACAGTGACAGGTGACAGTCTATCCTCCTCAGTGACGGGTGACAGTCTATCCTCCCCGTATACAGTGACAGGTGACCGTCTATCCTCCTCAGTGACGGGTGACAGTCTATCCTCCTGTACAGTGACGGGTGACAGTCTATCCTCCTCAGTGACGGGTGACAGTCTATCCTCCTGTACAGTGACAGGTGACAGTCTATCCTCCTCAGTGACGGGTGACAGTCTATCCTCCTCCTGTACAGTGACAGGTGACAGTCTATCCTCCTCAGTGACAGGTAACCGTCTATCCTCCCCTGTACAGTGACAGGTGACCATCTATCCTCCCCCTGTACAGTGACAGGTGACAGTCTATCCTCCTCAGTGACAGGTGACCCTCTATCCTCCCCTGTACAGTGACAGGTGACCGTCTATCCTCCCCCTGTACAGTGACAGGTGACAGTCTATCCTCCTCAGTGACGGGTGACAGTCTATCCTCCTCCTGTACAGTGACAGGTGACCGTCTATCCTCCTCCTCAGTGACAGGTAACCATCTATCCTCCCCCTGTACAGTGACAGGTGACCGTCTATCCTCCTCAGTGACAGGTGACCCTCTATCCTCCCCTGTACAGTGACAGGTGACAGTCTATCCTCCTCAGTGACAGGTGACAGTCTATCCTCAGTGACAGTCTATCCTCCTCAGTGACGGGTGACAGTCTCTCCTCCCTCCATTCATCAGTTTTTCTCCCCAGTAACTTACCGAAGTCGATGTGCGGGGCCACGTCTGGATCCAGCGAGTACGGGGAGCGAGACCTGACTATGCTCTTGTCTCCCTTCAGGTATCGGACCAGTCGGGCTCCGGGCAGGAGTTCCTCTGCCGTTCTGTAACAGGAGGTGGAGATAATGTGATGAGTAGGTTTTGGGCTGCCCCTCGAGGGCCGTGGTTGGGGGGGCTCATTCTCATTGTACCTTCCTCTTCAGAGTTTTCCTTCTTATATCCATCAGTGCCCCCGTGCGTCTTGTAAGGAGTGGACCATAGATTGGGCAGCATAGCCAAAACCCCAAGCCCCACCCCCCACCCTCTATGGCTGCGGGGCCACTGTCCATCTGTATGGTACATACTACCTCAGGTCATTACAGGACTTACTGCATGACCCTTCCCTTCTATCCTGTCTAGCGCCCACTACCCACAGGGTGACCCTGGCACAGGGCTGACCTGGCATCTGTTTGGCACTGTAAGAAATCTCCGGTCACAATACTATCACAATTCAGGATTCCGTGTTTCTCCAGCCACGTCCTGACGGTTCTCATCGTTTCATCTGATGGCTGTACGAGGGATCGGAGCTCCTCCAGGGACAGGAACAAACCTGCAGAGGACACCAGAGAAGACGCCATTTACACATTGTGCAGCGAAGGTCCAGAGATGTTATGTGGGAGTGTATGGTGACAGCAACCGGAACAATGGGATGGCCATAACAAGGGAGTGTAGGGTGACGGCAGCCGGAACACTGGGATGGCCATAACAAGGGAGTGTAGGGTGACGGCAGCCGGAACACTGGGATGGCCATAACAAGGGAGTGTAGGGTGACGGCAGCCGGAACAATGGGATGGCCACAATAAGGGAGTGTAAGGTGACAGCAACCGGAACAATGGGATGGCCATAACAAGGGAGTGTAGGGTGACGGCAGCCGGAACACTGGGATGGCCATAACAAGGGAGTGTATGGTGACAACAGCCGGAACACTGGGATGGCCATAAGAAGGGAGTGTATGGTGACAGCAACCGGAACAATGGGATGGCCATAAGAAGGGAGTGTAGGGTGACAGCAACCGGAACAATGGGATGGCCATAACAAGGGAGTGTAGGGTGACAGCAACCGGAACAATGGGATGGCCATAACAAGGGAGTGTAGGGTGACGGCAGCCGGAACACTGGGATGGCCACAATAAGGGAGTGTAAGGTGACAGCAACCGGAACAATGGGATGGCCATAACAAGGGAGTGTAGGGTGACGGCAGCCGGAACACTGGGATGGCCATAAGAAGGGAGTGTAGGGTGACGGCAGCCGGAACAATGGGATGGCCATAACAAGGGAGTGTAGGGTGACGGCAGCCGGAACACTGGGATGGCCATAAGAAGGGAGTGTAGGGTGACAGCAACCGGAACACTGGGATGGCCATAACAAGGGAGTGTATGGTGACAGCAACCGGAACAATGGGATGGCCATAACAAGGGAGTGTATGGTGACAGCAACCGGAACACTGGGATGGCCATAACAAGGGAGTGTATGGTGACAGCAACCGGAACAATGGGATGGCCATAACAAGGGAGTGTAGGGTGACGGCAGCCGGAACACTGGGATGGCCACAATAAGGGAGTGTAAGGTGACAGCAACCGGAACAATGGGATGGCCACAATAAGGGAGTGTATGGTGACAGCAACCGGAACAATGGGATGGCCATAACAAGGGAGTGTAGGGTGACGGCAGCCGGAACACTGGGATGGCCACAATAAGGGAGTGTAAGGTGACAGCAACCGGAACAATGGGATGGCCACAATAAGGGAGTGTATGGTGATAACAGCCGAACACTGGGATGGCCACAATAAGGGAGTGTATGGTGACAGCAGCCGGAACACTGGGATGGTCATAACAAGGGAGTGTATGGTGACAACAGCCGGAACACTGGGATGGCCACAATAAGGGAGTGTATGGTGACAACAGCCGGAACACTGGGATGGCCACAATAAGGGAGTGTATGGTGACAACAGCTGGAACATTGGGATGGCCATAAGAAGGGAGTGTATGGTGACAACAGCCGGAACACTGGGACGTCCATCACAAGGGAGTGTATGGTGACAGCAGCCGGAACACTGGGATGGCCATAACAAGGGAGTGTATGGTGACAGCAGCCAGAACACTGGGATGGCCATAACAAGGGAGTGTATGGTGACAGCAACCGGAACAATGGGACAACGAACACAAGGGAGTGTATGGTGACAGCAACCGGAACACTAGGATGGCCATAACAAGGGAGTGTATGGTGACAGCAGCCAGAACACTGGGATGGCCATAACAAGGGAGTGTATGGTGACAGCAACCAGAACAATGGGACAACGAACACAAGGGAGTGTATGGTGACAGCAACCAGAACACTGGGATGGCCATAACAAGGGAGTGTATGGTGACAACAGCCGGAACATTGGGATGGCCATAACAAATGAGTGTATGGTGACAGCAGCCGGAACACTGGGATGGCCATAACAAGGGAGTGTATGGTGACAACAGCCGGAACATTGGGATGGCCATAACAAGGGAGTGTATGGTGACAGCAACCAGAACAATGGGACAACGAACACAAGGGAGTGTATGGTGACAGCAGCCGGAACACTGGGATGGCCATAACAAGGGAGTGTATGGTGACAGCAACCAGAACAATGGGACAACGAACACAAGGGAGTGTATGGTGACAGCAGCCGGAACACTGGGATGGCCATAACAAGGGAGTGTATGGTGACAGCAACCGGAACACTGGGATGGCCATAACAAGGGAGTGTAGGGTGACAGCAGCCGGAACACTGGGATGGCCATAACAAGGGAGTGTATGGTGACAACAGCCGGAACACTGGGATGGCCACAACAAGGGAGTGTATGGTGACAACAGCTGGAACACTGGGATGGCCACAACAAGGGAGTGTAGGGTGACAGCAACCGGAACACTGGGATGGCCATAACAAGGGAGTGTATGGTGACAGCAGCCGGAACACTGGGATGGCCATAACAAGGGAGTGTATGGTGACAGCAGCCAGAACACTGGGATGGCCATAACAAGGGAGTGTATGGTGACAACAGCCGGAACATTGGGATGGCCATAACAAGGGAGTGTATGGTGACAACAGCCAGAACACTGGGATGGCCATAACAAGGGAGTGTATGGTGACAGCAACCGGAACACTGGGATGGCCATAACAAGGGAGTGTATGGTGACAGCAGCCGGAACACTGGGATGGCCATAACAAGGGAGTGTATGGTGACAACAGCCGGAACATTGGGATGGCCATAACAAGGGAGTGTATGGTGACAGCAGCCAGAACACTGGGATGGCCATAACAAGGGAGTGTATGGTGACAGCAGCCGGAACACTGGGATGGCCATAACAAGGGAGTGTATGGTGACAGCAGCCGGAACACTGGGATGGCCATAACAAGGGAGTGTATGGTGACAGCAACCGGAACAATGGGACAACGAACACAAGGGAGTGTATGGTGACAGCAGCCGGAACACTGGGATGGCCATAACAAGGGAGTGTATGGTGACAGCAACCGGAACACTGGGATGGCCATAACAAGGGAGTGTATGGTGACAGCAGCCGGAACACTGGGATGGCCATAACAAGGGAGTGTATGGTGACAACAGCCGGAACATTGGGATGGCCATAACAAGGGAGTGTATGGTGACAGCAGCCAGAACACTGGGATGGCCATAACAAGGGAGTGTATGGTGACAGCAGCCGGAACACTGGGATGGCCATAACAAGGGAGTGTATGGTGACAGCAGCCGGAACACTGGGATGGCCATAACAAGGGAGTGTATGGTGACAGCAGCCGGAACACTGGGATGGCCATAACAAGGGAGTGTATGGTGACAGCAGCCGGAACACTGGGATGGCCATAACAAGGGAGTGTATGGTGACAGCAGCCGGAACACTGGGATGGCCATAACAAGGGAGTGTAGGGTGACAGCAGCCCATAGTGGGGGTAATCCATCACCATAGTGGGGGCCGCTCATTACCATAGTGGGGGTCGCCCATCACCATAGTGGGGGCCGCCCATCACCATAGTGGGGGTCGCCCATCACCATAGTGGGGGCCGCTCATTACCATAGTGGGGGGAATCGGGGTCCGACAGCACATTCACAAGGGCTTCCAACTTTTTCACATTCTGCTGCCTTAGAGCAAAGGTCAGGATGACGGGGTCAGTGCGGGAGAGACGTTGTGCGGGAAGCCACCCATCAGGGACCCTACAGGAGACAAAGGGTTAATACTCAGGAAGACGAGACTGGGGTGGAGGGAAGGTACCAGGATAGTCACAGTGGTATATATGTATACTATTATGTACAGGTATACAGAGGATAGTCAGGGCTGTGTATATACTATTATGTACAGGTATACAGAGGATAGTCAGGGCTGTGTATATACTATCATGTACAGGTATACAGAGGATAGTCAGGGCTGTGTATATACTATCGTGTACAGGTATACAGAGGATAGTCAGGGCTGTGTATATACTATCATGTACAGGTATACAGAGGATAGTCAGGGCTGTGTATATACTAGTATGTACAGGTATACAGAGGATAGTCAGGGCTGTGTATATACTATCATGTACAGGTATACAGAGGATAGTCAGGGCTGTGTATATACTATCATGTACAGGTATACAGAGGATAGTCAGGGCTGTGTATATACTAGTATGTACAGGTATACAGAGGATAGTCAGGGCTGTGTATATACTATCATGTACAGGTATACAGAGGATAGTCAGGGCTGTGTATATACTATTATGTACAGGTATACAGAGGATAGTCAGGGCTGTGTATATACTATCGTGTACAGGTATACAGAGGATAGTCAGGGCTGTGTATATACTAGTATGTACAGGTATACAGAGGATAGTCAGGGCTGTGTATATACTATCATGTACAGGTATACAGAGGATAGTCAGGGCTGTGTATATACTATCATGTACAGGTATACAGAGGATAGTCAGGGCTGTGTATATACTAGTATGTACAGGTATACAGAGGATAGTCAGGGCTGTGTATATACTATCATGTACAGGTATACAGAGGATAGTCAGGGCTGTGTATATACTATCATGTACAGGTATACAGAGGATAGTCAGGGCTGTGTATATACTATCATGTACAGGTATACAGAGGATAGTCAGGGCTGTGTATATACTATCATGTACAGGTATACAGAGGATAGTCAGGGCTGTGTATATACTATCGTGTACAGGTATACAGAGGATAGTCAGGGCTGTGTATATACTATCGTGTACAGGTATACAGAGGATAGTCAGGGCTGTGTATATACTATCGTGTACAGGTATACAGAGGATAGTCAGGGCTGTGTATATACTATCATGTACAGGTATACAGAGGATAGTCAGGGCTGTGTATATACTATCATGTACAGGTATACAGAGGATAGTCAGGGCTGTGTATATACTATCATGTACAGGTATACAGAGGATAGTCAGGGCTGTGTATATACTATCATATACAGGTATACAGAGGATAGTCAGGGCTGTGTATATACTATCATGTACAGGTATACAGAGGATAGTCAGGGCTGTGTATATACTATCATGTACAGGTATACAGAGGATAGTCAGGGCTGTGTATATACTAGTATGTACAGGTATACAGAGGATAGTCAGGGCTGTGTATATACTATCGTGTACAGGTATACAGAGGATAGTCAGGGCTGTGTATATACTATCATGTACAGGTATACAGAGGATAGTCAGGGCTGTGTATATACTATCGTGTACAGGTATACAGAGGATAGTCAGGGCTGTGTATATACTATCATGTACAGGTATACAGAGGATAGTCAGGGCTGTGTATATACTAGTATGTACAGGTATACAGAGGATAGTCAGGGCTGTGTATATACTATCGTGTACAGGTATACAGAGGATAGTCAGGGCTGTGTATATACTATCATGTACAGGTATACAGAGGATAGTCAGGGCTGTGTATATACTATCATGTACAGGTATACAGAGGATAGTCAGGGCTGTGTATATACTATCATGTACAGGTATACAGAGGATAGTCAGGGCTGTGTATATACTATCGTGTACAGGTATACAGAGGATAGTCAGGGCTGTGTATATACTATCGTGTACAGGTATACAGAGGATAGTCAGGGCTGTGTATATACTATCATGTACAGGTATACAGAGGATAGTCAGGGCTGTGTATATACTATCGTGTACAGGTATACAGAGGATAGTCAGGGCTGTGTATATACTATCATGTACAGGTATACAGAGGATAGTCAGGGCTGTGTATATACTATCGTGTACAGGTATACAGAGGATAGTCAGGGCTGTGTATATACTATCATGTACAGGTATACAGAGGATAGTCAGGGCTGTGTATATACTAGTATGTACAGGTATACAGAGGATAGTCAGGGCTGTGTATATACTATCATGTACAGGTATACAGAGGATAGTCAGGGCTGTGTATATACTATCGTGTACAGGTATACAGAGGATAGTCAGGGCTGTGTATATACTATCATGTACAGGTATACAGAGGATAGTCAGGGCTGTGTATATACTAGTATGTACAGGTATACAGAGGATAGTCAGGGCTGTGTATATACTATCGTGTACAGGTATACAGAGGATAGTCAGGGCTGTGTATATACTATCATGTACAGGTATACAGAGGATAGTCAGGGCTGTGTATATACTATCATGTACAGGTATACAGAGGATAGTCAGGGCTGTGTGTATACTATCATGTACAGGTATACAGAGGATAGTCAGGGCTGTGTATATACTATCGTGTACAGGTATACAGAGGATAGTCAGGGCTGTGTATATACTAGTATGTACAGGTATACAGAGGATAGTCAGGGCTGTGTATATACTAGTATGTACAGGTATACAGAGGATAGTCAGGGCTGTGTATATACTATCATGTACAGGTATACAGAGGATAGTCAGGGCTGTGTATATACTATCATGTACAGGTATACAGAGGATAGTCAGGGCTGTGTATATACTATCGTGTACAGGTATACAGAGGATAGTCAGGGCTGTGTATATACTATCATATACAGGTATACAGAGGATAGTCAGGGCTGTGTATATACTATCATGTACAGGTATACAGAGGATAGTCAGGGCTGTGTATATACTATCATGTACAGGTATACAGAGGATAGTCAGGGCTGTGTATATACTATCATGTACAGGTATACAGAGGATAGTCAGGGCTGTGTATATACTATCATGTACAGGTATACAGAGGATAGTCAGGGCTGTGTATATACTAGTATGTACAGGTATACAGAGGATAGTCAGGGCTGTGTATATACTAGTATGTACAGGTATACAGAGGATAGTCAGGGCTGTGTATATACTATCGTGTACAGGTATACAGAGGATAGTCAGGGCTGTGTATATACTATCGTGTACAGGTATACAGAGGATAGTCAGGGCTGTGTATATACTATCATATACAGGTATACAGAGGATAGTCAGGGCTGTGTATATACTATCATGTACAGGTATACAGAGGATAGTCAGGGCTGTGTATATACTATCATGTACAGGTATACAGAGGATAGTCAGGGCTGTGTATATACTATCATGTACAGGTATACAGAGGATAGTCAGGGCTGTGTATATACTATCATGTACAGGTATACAGAGGATAGTCAGGGCTGTGTATATACTATCATGTACAGGTATACAGAGGATAGTCAGGGCTGTGTATATACTATCATGTACAGGTATACAGAGGATAGTCAGGGCTGTGTATATACTAGTATGTACAGGTATACAGAGGATAGTCAGGGCTGTGTATATACTATCGTGTACAGGTATACAGAGGATAGTCAGGGCTGTGTATATACTATCATGTACAGGTATACAGAGGATAGTCAGGGCTGTGTATATACTATCATGTACAGGTATACAGAGGATAGTCAGGGCTGTGTATATACTATCATGTACAGGTATACAGAGGATAGTCAGGGCTGTGTATATACTATCATGTACAGGTATACAGAGGATAGTCAGGGCTGTGTATATACTAGTATGTACAGGTATACAGAGGATAGTCAGAGCTGTGTATATACTATCATGTACAGGTATACAGAGGATAGTCAGGGCTGTGTATATACTATCGTGTACAGGTATACAGAGGATAGTCAGGGCTGTGTATATACTATCATGTACAGGTATACAGAGGATAGTCAGGGCTGTGTATATACTATCGTGTACAGGTATACAGAGGATAGTCACTGCACCATGCTTACACTGGGGGGCAGCACTGACCTGAGACTTTGGTCGGGCTCCGGGTAGAATCCACATTCTGCGATGTTCAGTTTAATCCCAACGAGAACGAAGAGAAAGAACCTGCTCAGGAGCAGAACATTGTAAGGACGTAGAAATGTCCGGCAACATGGTCATACCGGGGGCCACACTATGATACCGGGGGCCACACTATGATACCGGGGGCCACACATCTCCTCCTCCTAGGACACTATGATACCGGGGGCCACACATCTCCTCCTAGGACACTATGATACCGGGGGCCACACATCTCCTCCTAGGACACTATGATACCGGGGGCCACGCATCTCCTCCTAGGACACTATGATACCGGAGGCCACGCATCTCCTCCTAGGACACTATGATACCGGGGGCCACACATCTCCTCCTAGGACACTATGATACCGGGGGCCACGCATCTCCTCCTAGGACACTATGATACCGGGGGCCACACATCTCCTCCTCCTAGGACACTATGATACCGGGGGCCACACATCTCCTCCTAGGACACTATGATACCGGGGGCCACACATCTCCTCCTAGGACACTATGATACCGGGGGCCACACATCTCCTCCTCCTAGGACACTATGATACCGGAGGCCACGCATCTCCTCCTAGGACACTATGATACCGGGGGCCACACATCTCCTCCTAGGACACTATGATACCGGGGGCCACACATCTCCTCCTCCTAGGACACTATGATACCGGGGGCCACGCATCTCCTCCTAGGACACTATGATACCGGGGGCCACACATCTCCTCCTCCTAGGACACTATGATACCGGGGGCCACACATCTCCTCCTCCTAGGACACTATGATACCGGGGGCCACACATCTCCTCCTCCTAGGACACTATGATACCGGGGGCCACACATCTCCTCCTCCTAGGACACTATGATACCGGGGGCCACACATCTCCTCCTCCTAGGACACTATGATACCGGGGGCCACGCATCTCCTCCTCCTAGGACACTATGATACCGGGGGCCACACATCTCCTCCTCCTAGGACACTATGATACCGGGGGCCACGCATCTCCTCCTCCTAGGACACTATGATACCGGGGGCCACACATCTCCTCCTCCTAGGACACTATGATACCGGGGGCCACACATCTCCTCCTCCTAGGACACTATGATACCGGGGGCCACACATCTCCTCCTCCTAGGACACTATGATACCGGAGGCCACGCATCTCCTCCTAGGACACTATGATACCGGGGGCCACGCATCTCCTCCTCCTAGGACACTATGATACCGGGGGCCACACATCTCCTCCTCCTAGGACACTATGATACCGGGGGCCACACATCTCCTCCTCCTAGGACACTATGATACCGGGGGCCACACATCTCCTCCTAGGACACTATGATACCGGGGGCCACACATCTCCTCCTCCTAGGACACTATGATACCGGGGGCCACACATCTCCTCCTCCTAGGACACTATGATACCGGGGGCCACACATCTCCTCCTCCTAGGACACTATGATACCGGGGGCCACACATCTCCTCCTCCTAGGACACTATGATACCGGGGGCCACGCATCTCCTCCTCCTAGGACACTATGATACCGGGGGCCACACATCTCCTCCTCCTAGGACACTATGATACCGGGGGCCACGCATCTCCTCCTCCTAGGACACTATGATACCGGGGGCCACACATCTCCTCCTCCTAGGACACTATGATACCGGGGGCCACACATCTCCTCCTCCTAGGACACTATGATACCGGGGGCCACACATCTCCTCCTCCTAGGACACTATGATACCGGGGGCCACACATCTCCTCCTCCTAGGACACTATGATACCGGGGGCCACACATCTCCTCCTAGGACACTATGATACCGGAGGCCACGCATCTCCTCCTCCTAGGACACTATGATACCGGGGGCCACACATCTCCTCCTCCTAGGACACTATGATACCGGGGGCCACGCATCTCCTCCTCCTAGGACACTATGATACCGGGGGCCACACATCTCCTCCTCCTAGGACACTATGATACCGGGGGCCACACATCTCCTCCTCCTAGGACACTATGATACCGGGGGCCACACTCCTCTCTCGGGGCCCCTTGTGTTTGTAGACATGGACAGACACATTAGTTACATTGTTACCTGCGCTCCATGTCGCCGCTCTCTGCAGATTGTCAGCCTGTTACATTGTATCTGTGTCCTCTGTCCCCTCCCTTTTGGGTGTGAGTCATGTGACTGTCAGCTGACTGTCCTCCCCTCCCCCGCCTGTCCTGCACAGTAATCACAAGACTCTGTATACAGGACCCCTATACACTATATACAGGGTTATATCACATGCCCTTATATATCCTCTATATATCACAGGACCCCTATACACTATATACAGGGTTATGTCACATGCCCTTATATATCCTCTATATATCACAGGACCCCTATACACTATATACAGGGTTATGTCACATGACTGTATATATCCTCTATATATCACAGGACCCCTATACACTATATACAGGGTTATATCACATGCCCTTATATATCCTCTATATATCACAGGACCCCTATACACTATATACAGGGTTATATCACATGCCCTTATATATCCTCTATATATCACAGGACCCCTATACACTATATACAGGGTTATGTCACATGCCCTTATATATCCTCTATATATCACAGGACCCCTATACACTATATACAGGGTTATGTCACATGCCCTTATATATCCTCTATATATCACAGGACCCCTATACACTATATACAGGGTTATGTCACATGACTGTATATATCCTCTATATATCACAGGACCCCTATACACTATATACAGGGTTATATCACATGCCCTTATATATCCTCTATATATCACAGGACCCCTATACACTATATACAGGGTTATGTCACATGACTGTATATATCCTCTATATATCACAGGACCCCTATACACTATATACAGGGTTATATCACATGCCCTTATATATCCTCTATATATCACAGGACCCCTATACACTATATACAGGGTTATATCACATGCCCTTATATATCCTCTATATATCACAGGACCCCTATACACTATATACAGGGTTATGTCACATGCCCTTATATATCCTCTATATATCACAGGACCCCTATACACTATATACAGGGTTATGTCACATGCCCTTATATATCCTCTATATATCACAGGACCCCTATACACTATATACAGGGTTATGTCACATGACTGTATATATCCTCTATATATCACAGGACCCCTATACACTATATACAGGGTTATATCACATGCCCTTATATATCCTCTATATATCACAGGACCCCTATACACTATATACAGGGTTATGTCACATGACTGTATATATCCTCTATATATCACAGGACCCCTATACACTATATACAGGGTTATATCACATGCCCTTATATATCCTCTATATATCACAGGACCCCTATACACTATATACAGGGTTATATCACATGCCCTTATATATCCTCTATATATCACAGGACCCCTATACACTATATACAGGGTTATGTCACATGCCCTTATATATCCTCTATATATCACAGGACCCCTATACACTATATACAGGGTTATGTCACATGACTGTATATATCCTCTATATATCACAGGACCCCTATACACTATATACAGGGTTATGTCACATGACTGTATATATCCTCTATATATCACAGGACCCCTATACACTATATACAGGGTTATATCACATGACTGTATATATACTCTATATCACAGGACCCCTATACACTATATACAGGGTTATGTCACATGCCCTTATATATCCTCTATATATCACAGGACCCCTATACACTATATACAGGGTTATGTCACATGACTGTATATATCCTCTATATATCACAGGACCCCTATACACTATATACAGGGTTATATCACATGACTGTATATATCCTCTATATATCACAGGACCCCTATACACTATATACAGGGTTATGTCACATGCCCTTATACATCCTCTATATATCACAGGACCCCTATACACTATATACTTTATATATCACAGGACCCCTATACACTATATACAGGGTTATGTCACATGACTGTATATATCCTCTATATATCACAGGACCCCTATACACTATATACTTTATATATCACAGGACCTTATATATCCTCTATATATCACAGGACCCCTATACACTATATACAGGGTTATGTCACAGGACCTTATATATCCTCTATATATCACAGGACCCCTATACACTATATACTTTATATATCACAGGACCTTATATATCCTCTATATATCACAGGACCCCTATACACTATATACAGGGTTATGTCACATGACTGTATATATACTCTATATCACAGGACCCCTATACACTATATACAGGGTTATGTTACATGCCCTTATATATCCTCTATATATCACAGGACCCCTATACACTATATACAGGGTTATGTCACATGCCCTTATATATCCTCTATATATCACAGGACCCCTATACACTATATACTTTATATATCACAGGACCCCTATACACTATATACAGGGTTATGTCACAGGACCTTATATACTCTATATATCACATGCCCTTATATATACTTTATATATCACAGGACCCCTATACACTATATACTTTATATATCACAGGACCTTATATATCCTCTATATATCACAGGACCCCTATACACTATATACAGGGTTATGTCACATGACTATATATATCCTCTATATATCACAGGACCCCTATACACTATATACAGGGTTATATAGGGTGCGCAGTAGTACGAGGACTCTGCTGACCTCTGCAGTCAGATGATATAATGATGGCGACCTGGGCTGTCACTTTGCAGGGTGTGAACAGTCACGAGTATCATTGTCACTATATATATATATCTCGGAGTCTTGTGACTTTGTGATGACAGGTGGGGGCGGAGCCTTCCTCGGGTCATGTGACCTTCTCCTATCCTAGAAGGTCAGGACTCTGCACCTGGTCTCTGAGTACAGTCTCCTCATTACTACAGCGGGGCCTCAGGATCCTTGTGATGGATGATGGTGACGGCAGAATAAAGGCTCACACACCCCGCTGTAATAATCCGGGGTAGACCAGAGCAATGACACAGAAATCTATAGATATAAATAATGCCGCCATATCCTGGGTATATAAATAATGCCGCCATATCCTGGGTATATAAATAATGCCGCCATATACTGGGTATATAAACAATGCCGCCATATCCTGGGTATATAAATAATGCTGCCTTATACTGGGTATTTAAATAATGCTGCCATATCCTGGGTATATAAACAATGCCGCCATATCCTGGGTATATAAATAATGCCGCCATATCCTGGGTATATAAATAATGCCGCCATATCCTGGGTATATAAATAATGCCGCCATATCCTGGGTATATAAATAATACTGCCATATCCTCGGTATATAAATAATGCCGCCATATCCTGGGTATATAAATAAAGCTGCCTTATACTGGGTATTTAAATAATGCTGCCATATCCTGGGTATATAAACAATGCCGCCATATCCTGGGTATATAAATAATGCCGCCATATCCTGGGTATATAAATAATGCCGCCATATCCTGGGTATATAAATAATGCCGCCATATCCTGGGTATATAAATAATACTGCCATATCCTCGGTATATAAATAATGCCGCCATATCCTGGGTATATAAATAATGCCGCCATATCCTGGGTATATAAATAATGCCGCCATATCCTGGGTATATAAATAAAGCTGCCATAACCTGGGTATATAAATAATGCCGCCATATACCGGGTATATAAATAATGCCGCCATATACTTGGTATATAAATAATGCTGCCATATACTGGGTATGTAAATAAAGCTGCCATATCCTGGGTATATAAATAATACTGCCATATCCTGGGTATATAAATAAAGGGGCCATATACTGGGTATATAAATAATACCGCCATATCCTGGGTATATAAATAATGCTGCCATATCCTGGGTATATAAATAATGGGGCCATATACTTGGTATATAAATAATGCTGCCATATACTGGGTATATAAATAATACTGCTATATCCTGGGTATATAAATAAAGCTGCCATATATGGGTATATAAATAATACTGCCATATCCTGGGTATATAAATAATACTGCCATATCCTGGGTATATAAATAAAGCTGCCATATACTGGGTATATAAATAATACTGCCATATCCTGGGTATATAAATAAAGGGGCCATATACTGGGTATATAAATAATACCGCCATATCCTGGGTATATAAATAATGCTGCCATATCCTGGGTATATAAATAATGGGGCCATATACTTGGTATATAAATAATGCTGCCATATACTGGGTATATAAATAATACTGCTATATCCTGGGTATAAAAATAATGTCGCCATATCCTGGGTATATAAATAATGCCGCCATTTACTGGGTATATAAATAATGGGGCCATATACTGGGTAAATAAATAATGCTGCCATAATACTGGGTATATAAATAATGCCGCCATATACTTGGTATATAAATAATGCTGCCATATTCTGGGTATGTAAATAAAGCTGCCATATCCTGGGTATATAAATAATACTGCCATATCCTGGGTATATAAATAAAGCTGCCATATACTGGGTATATAAATAATACTGCCATATCCTGGGTATATAAATAAAGGGGCCATATACTGGGTATATAAATAATACCGCCATATCCTGGGTATATAAATAATGCTGCCATATCCTGGGTATATAAATAATGGGGCCATATACTTGGTATATAAATAATGCTGCCATATACTGGGTATATAAATAATACTGCTATATCCTGGGTATATAAATAAAGCTGCCATATACTGGGTATATAAATAATACTGCCATATCCTGGGTATATAAATAATACTGCCATATCCTGGGTATATAAATAAAGGGGCCATATACTGGGTATATAAATAATACCGCCATATCCTGGGTATATAAATAATGCTGCCATATCCTGGGTATATAAATAATGCTGCCATATACTGGGTATATAAATAATACTGCTATATCCTGGGTATAAAAATAATGTCGCCATATCCTGGGTATATAAATAATGCCGCCATTTACTGGGTATATAAATAATGGGCCATATACTGGGTAAATAAATAATGCTGCCTTAATACTGGGTATATAAACAATTCCGCCATATTCTGGGTATATAAACAATGCCGCCATATCCTGGGTATATAAATAATGCCGCCATATCCTGGGTATATAAACAATGCCGCCATATCCTGGGTATATAAATAATGTCACCATATCCTGGGTATATAAATAATGCTGCCATATCCTGGGTATATAAAAAATGCCGCCATATCCTGGGTATATAAATAATGGGGCCATATATTGGGTATATAAATAATGCTGCCATATACTGGGTATATAAATAATACTGCCATATCCTGGGTATATAAATAATGGGGCCATATACTGGGTATATAAATAATGCTGCCATATACTGGGTATATAAATAAAGCTGCCATAACCTGGGTATATAAATAATGCCGCCATATCCTGGGTATATAAACAATGCCGCCATATCCTGGGTATATAAACAATGCCGCCATATCCTGGGTATTTAAACAATGCAGCCATATCCTGGGTATATAAATAATGTCGCCATATCCTGGGTATATAAATAATGTCGCCATATCCTGGGTATATAAATAATGCCGCCATATCCTGGGTATATAAACAATTCCGCCATATCCTGGGTATATAAACAATGCCGCCATATCCTGGGTATATAAATAATGCCGCCATATCCTGGGTATATAAATAATGTCACCATATCCTGGGTATATAAATAATGCCGCCATATCCTGGGTATATAAACAATTTGGAAAATATCCTGGGTATATGAATAATACTGCTATATCCTGGGTATATAAATAATGGGGCCATATATTGGGTATATAAATAATGCTGCCATATACTGGGTATATAAATAAAGCTGCCATAACCTGGGTATATAAATAATGCCGCCATATCCTGGGTATATAAACAATGCCGCCATATCCTGGGTATATAAACAATGCCGCCATATCCTGGGTATATAAACAATGCAGCCATATCCTGGGTATATAAATAATGTCGCCATATCCTGGGTATATAAATAATGTCGCCATATACTGGGTATAAAAATAATGCTGCCATACACTGAATATATAAATGACGCTGCCATATACTGCAGATACACATAATAGCGCCATATCCTGGGTACATAAATGATGCTGCCATATACTGGGTATATAAATAATGCCACAATATCCTGCAGATACAAATAACACCGCCATATCCTGGATATATAAATATTGCTGCTTTATCTTGTAGATACATATAATGGTCCCATATACTGGGTATATAAAAAATACTGCCATATCCGGGATATATAAATAATGCCTATATATATATATATATATATATATATATATATATATATATATATTGTAGACATGGTGGTGGTAGTAGTAGTGACAGAAGAGTAATGGTGGTGGAAAGGGGAAGTCTATTAGGTCAGCACAGGTGAGGGGCGGTCTATTAGGTCAGCACAGGTGAGGGGCGGTCAATTAGGTCAGCACAGGTGAGAGGTGGTCTATTAGTACAGCACAGGTGAGAGGCCGTCTAGTAGTACAGCACAGGTGAGGGGCGGTCTATTAGCACTGCACAGGTGAGGGGTGGTCTATTAGGACAGCACAGGTGAGGGACAGTCTATTAGGTCAGCACAGGTGAGGGGCAGTCTTTTAGCATAGCACAAGTGAGGGGCGGTCTATTAGGTCAGCACAGGTGAGGGAAGGTCTATTAGGACACCACAGATAAGGGGCGGTCTATTAGGACAGCACAAGTGAGGGGCGGTCTATTAGGACACCAAAGATAAGGGGCGGTCTATTAGGACAGCACAGGTGAGGGGCGGTCTATTAGGACACCACAGATAAGGGGCGGTCTAATAGGACAGCACAGGTGAGGGGCGGTCTATTAGGACAGCACAGGTGAGGGGCGGTCTATTAGGACACCACAGATAAGGGGCGGTCTAATAGGACAGCACAGGTGAGGGGCGGTCTATTAGGACAGCACAGGTGAGGGGCGGCCTATTAGGTCAGCACAGATGAGGGGCGGTCTATTAGGACAGCACAGGTGAGGGGCGGTCTATTAGGACAGCACAAGTGAGGGGCGGTCTATTAGGACACCACAGATAAGGGGCGGTCTATTAGGACAGCACAGGTGAGGGGCGGTCTATTAGGACAGCACAAGTGAGGGGCGGTCTATTAGAAAAGCACAGGTGAGGGGTGGTCTATTAGGACAGCACAGGTGAGGGGCGGTCTATTAGGACAGGACAGATGAGGGGCGGTCTATTAGAACAGCACAGGTTAGGGGCGGTCTATTAGGACAGCACAGGTGAGGGGCGGTCTATTAGTACAGCACAGATGAGGGGCGGTCTATTAGGACAGCACAAGTGAGGGGCGGTCTATTAGGACAGCACAGGTGAGGGGCGGTCTATTAGGACAGCACAAGTGAGGGGCGGTCTATTAGAAAAGCACAGGTGAGGGGTGGTCTATTAGGACAGCACAGGTGAGGGGCGGTCTATTAGGACAGGACAGATGAGGGGCGGTCTATTAGAACAGCACAGGTTAGGGGCGGTCTATTAGGACAGCACAGGTGAGGGGTGGTCTATTAGCACTGCACAGGTGAGGGGTGGTCTATTAGGACAGCACAGGTGAGGGACAGTCTATTAGGTCAGCACAGGTGAGGGGCAGTCTTTTAGCATAGCACAAGTGAGGGGCGGTCTATTAGGTCAGCACAGGTGAGGGAAGGTCTATTAGGACACCACAGATAAGGGGCGGTCTATTAGGACAGCACAAGTGAGGGGCGGTCTATTAGGACACCAAAGATAAGGGGCGGTCTATTAGGACAGCACAGGTGAGGGGCGGTCTATTAGGACACCACAGATAAGGGGCGGTCTAATAGGACAGCACAGGTGAGGGGCGGTCTATTAGGACAGCACAGGTGAGGGGCGGTCTATTAGGACACCACAGATAAGGGGCGGTCTATTAGGACAGCACAGGTGAGGGGCGGTCTATTAGGACAGCACAAGTGAGGGGCGGTCTATTAGGACACCACAGATAAGGGGCGGTCTATTAGGACAGCACAGGTGAGGGGCGGTCTATTAGGACAGCACAAGTGAGGGGCGGTCTATTAGAAAAGCACAGGTGAGGGGTGGTCTATTAGGACAGCACAGGTGAGGGGCGGTCTATTAGGACAGGACAGATGAGGGGCGGTCTATTAGAACAGCACAGGTTAGGGGCGGTCTATTAGGACAGCACAGGTGAGGGGCGGTCTATTAGGACAGCACAAGTGAGGGGCGGTCTATTAGGACAGCACAGGTGAGGGGCGGTCTATTAGGACAGCACAAGTGAGGGGCGGTCTATTAGAAAAGCACAGGTGAGGGGTGGTCTATTAGGACAGCACAGGTGAGGGGCGGTCTATTAGGACAGGACAGATGAGGGGCGGTCTATTAGAACAGCACAGGTTAGGGGCGGTCTATTAGGACAGCACAGGTGAGGGGCGGTCTATTAGTACAGCACAGATGAGGGGCGGTCTATTAGGACAGCACAAGTGAGGGGCGGTCTATTAGTACAGCACAGGTGAGGGGTGGTCTATTAGTACAGCACAGGTGAGGGGCGGTCTATTAGGTCAGCACAGATGAGGGGCGGTCTATTAGGACAGCACAGATGAGGGGCAGTCTATTAGGTCAGCACAGGTGAGGGGTGGTCTTTTAGAACAGCACAAGTGAGGGGTGGTCTATTAGGACAGCACAAGTGAGGGGCGGTCTATTAGGACAGCACAGGTGAGGGGTGGTCTATTAGTACAGCACAGGTGAGGGGCGGTCTATTAGGTCAGCACAGGTGAGGGGTGGTCTATTAGTACAGCACAGGTGAGGGGCGGTCTATTAGGTCAGCACAGATGAGGGGCAGTCTATTAGGTCAGCACAGGTGAGGGGTGGTCTTTTAGAACAGCACAAATGAGGGGCGGTCTATTAGGTCAGCACAGGTGAGGGGCAGTCTTTTAGCACAGCACAAGTGAGGGGCGGTCTATTAGGACAGCACAGATAAGGGGCGGTCTATTAGGACAGCACAGGTGAGGGACGGTCTTTTAGCACAGCACAGGTGAGGGGCAGTCTATTAGGTCAGCACAGGGGAGGGGCGGTCTATTAGGTCAGCACAGGTGAGGGGCGGTCTATTTGCACAGCACAGCAGAGGGGCGGTCTATTAGGACAGCACAAGTGAGGGGCGGTCTATTAGGTCAGCACAGGTGAGGGGCGGTCTTTTAGCACAGCACAGGTGAGGGACGGTCTATTAGGACAGCACAAGTGAGGGGCGGTCTATTAGGTCAGCACAGGTGAGGGGCGGTCTATTTGCACAGCACAGCAGAGGGGCGGTCTATTAGGTCAGCACAGGTGAGGGGCGGTCTATTTGCACAGCACAGCAGAGGGGCGGTCTATTAGAAAAGCACAGGTGAGGGGTGGTCTATTAGGACAGCACAGATGAGGGGTGGTCTATTAGGACAGCAAAGGTGAGGGGAGGTCTATTAGGTCAGCACAGGTGAGGGACAGTCTATTACGACAGCACAGGTGAGGGGCGGTCTATTAGGTCAGCACAAGTGAGGGGCTGTCTATTAGCACAGCACAGGATAGGGGTGGTCTATTAGGTCAGCACAGGTGAGGGGCAATCTATTAGGACAGCACCGGTGAGGGGAGGTCTATTAGGTCAGCACAGGTGAGGGGTGGTCTATTAGGTCAGCACAGGTGACGGGTGGTCTATTAGCACAGCATAAGTGAGGGGCAGTCAATTATTAAAGCAGAGGTGAGGGGAGGTCTATTAGGTCAGCACAGTTGAGGAGTGGTCTATTAGGTCAGCACAGGTGAGGGGTGGTCTATTAATACATCACAGGTGAGGGGAGGTCTATTAGGTCAGCACAGGTCAGGAGCAGTCTATTAGGTCAGCACAGGTGAGGGGCGGTCTTTTAGCACAGCACAGGTGAGGGGCAGTCTATTAGGTCAGCACAGGGGAGGGGCGGTCTATTAGGTCAGCACAGGTCAGGAGCAGTCTATTAGGTCAGCACAGGTGAGGGGCGGTCTTTTAGCACAGCACAGGTGAGGGGCAGTCTATTAGGTCAGCACAGGGGAGGGGCGGTCTATTAGGTCAGCACAGGTCAGGAGCAGTCTATTAGGTCAGCACAGGTGAGGGGCGGTCTTTTAGCACAGCACAGGTGAGGGGCAGTCTATTAGGTCAGCACAGGGGAGGGGCGGTCTTTTAGCACAGCACAGGTGAGGGGCGGTCTATTAGGTCAGCACAGGTGAGGGGCGGTCGATTAAGACAGCACAGGTGAGGGGAGGTCTTTTCGCACAGCACAGGTGAGGGGTGGTCTATTAGGACAAAACAGCTGAGGGGCGGTCTATTAGGACAGTACAGGTGAGGGGCGGTCTATTAGTACAGCACAGGTGAGGGGTGGTCTATTAGTACAGCACAGGTGAGGGGTGGTCTATTAGGACAGTACAGGTGAGGGGCGGTCTATTAGGACAGCACAGGTGAGGGGCGGTCTATTAGGACAGAACAGATGAGGGGCAGTCTATTAGGTCAACACAGGTTAGGGGCGGTCTATTAGGTCCGCACAGCTGAGGGGTGGTCTTTAGGTCAACACAGGTGAGGGGTGGTCTATTAGGACAGCATAGGTGAGGGGTGGTCGATTAGGACAGCACAGTCGAGGGGTGGTCTATTAGGACAGCACAGGTGAGGGGTGGTCTATTAGGTCAGCACAGGTGAGGGGTGGTCTATTAGGTCAGCACAGGTGAGGGGCGGTCTATTAGGACAGCACAGGTGAGGGGCAGTCTATTAGGACAGCACAGGTGAGGGGAGGTCTATTAGGACAGCACAGGTGAGGGGCAGTCTATTAGGTCAGCCCAAGTGAGGGGCAGTCTACTAGGACAGCACATGTGAGGGGCGGTCTATTAGTACAGCATAGATGAGGGGCGGTCCATTAGTACAGCACAGGTGAGGGGAGGTCTATTAGCACTGCACAGGTAAGGGGCGGTCTGCTAGGACAGCACATGTGAGGGGCAGTATATTAGGTCAACACAGGTTAGGGGCGGTCTATTAGGTCCGCACAGCTGAGAGGCGGTCTATTAGGTCAGCACAGGTGAGGGGTGGTCTTTAGGTCAGCACAGGTGAGGGGCGGACTATTAGGTCAGCACAGGTGAGGGGTGGTCTATTAGGTCAGCACAGGTGAGGGGAGGTCTGTTACGACAGGACAGGTGTGGGGCGGTCTATTAGTACAGCACAGGTGAGGGGCGGTCTATTAGGACAGCACAGGTGAGGGGCGGTCTATTAGGACAGCACAGGTGAGTGGTGGTCTATTAGGTGAACACAGGTGAGGGGAGGTCTATTAGGACAGCACAGGTGAGGGGTGGTCTATTAGGTCAGCACAGATGAGGGGCGGTCTATTAGGACAGCACAGGTGAGGTGTGGTCTATTAGGTCAGCACAGGTGAGTGGGGGTCTATTAGGTGAACACAGGTGAGGGGAGGTCTATTAGGACAGCACAGGTGAGGGGTGGTCTATTAGGTCAGCACAGATGAGGGGCGGTCTATTAGGACAGCACAGGTGAGGGGCGGTCTATTAGTACAGCACAGGTGAGGGGCGGTCTATTAGTACAGCACAGATGAGGGGAGGTCTATTAGGACAGCACAAGTGAGGGGCGGTCTATTAGGACAGCACAGCAGAGGGGCGGTCTATTAGGTCAGCACAGGTGAGGGGCGGTCTATTTGCACAGCACAGCAGAGGGGCGGTCTATTAGGTCAGCACAGGTGAGGGGCGGTCTATTTGCACAGCACAGCAGAGGGGCGGTCTATTAGAAAAGCACAGGTGAGGGGTGGTCTATTAGGACAGCACAGATGAGGGGTGGTCTATTAGGTCAGCACAGGTGAGGGACAGTCTATTACGACAGCACAGGTGAGGGGTGGTCTATTAGGACAGCACAGGTGAGGGGCAGTATATTAGGTCCGCACAGCTGAGGGGTGGTCGATTAGTACAGCACAGGATAGGGGTGGTCTATTAGGTCAGCACAGGTGAGGGGAGGTCTATTAGGTCAGCACAGGTGAGGGGTGGTCTATTAGGTCAGCACAGGTGAGGGGCGGTCTATTAGGTCAGCACAGGTGAGGGGCGGTCTATGAGGACATCACAGGTGAGGGGCGGTCTATTAGGACATCACAGGTGAGGGGTGGTCTATTAGCACAGCATAAGTGAGGGGCAGTCAATTATTAAAGCAGAGGTGAGGGGAGGTCTATTAGGACAGCACAGGGGAGGGGCGGTCTATGAGGACATCACAGGTGAGGGGCGGTCTATTAGGACATCACAGGTGAGGGGTGGTCTATTAGCACAGCATAAGTGAGGGGCAGTCAATTATTAAAGCAGAGGTGAGGGGAGGTCTATTAGGACAGCACAGGGGAGGGGCGGTCTATTAGGACAGCACAGGTGAGGGGCAGTCTATTAGGACAGCACAGGTGAGGGGAGGTCTATTAGGTCAGCACAGGTGAGGGGAGGTCTATTAGGTCAGCACAGGTGAGGGGTGGTCTATTAATACATCACAGGTGAGGGGCGGCCTATTAGGTCAGCACAGATGAGGGGCGGTCTATTAGGTCAGCACAGGTGAGGGGCGGTCTATTAGGACAGCACAGGTGAGGGGCGGTCTATTAGGTGAACACAGGTGGGGGGAGGTCTATTAGGACAGCACAGGTGTGGGGCGATCTATTAGTACAGCGCAGGTGAGGGGCGGTCTATTAGGTCAGCACAGGTGAGAGGTGGTCAATTAATACAGCACAGGTGAGGGGCGGTCTATGAGGACGTCACAGGTGAGGGGCGGTCTATTAGGACAGCACAGGTGAGGGGTGGTCTATTAGCACAGCATAAGTGAGGGGCGGTCAATTATTAAAGCAGAGGTGAGGGGAGGTCTATTAGGTCAGCACAGGTGAGGGGTGGTCTATTAGGTCAGCACAGGTGAGGGGTGGTCTATTAATACATCACAGGTGAGGGGCGGCCTATTAGGTCAGCACAGATGAGGGGCGGTCTATTAGGTCAGCACAGGTCAGGAGCAGTCTATTAGGTCAGCACAGGTGAGGGGCGGTCTTTTAGCACAGCACAGGTGAGGGGCGGTCTATTAGGTCAGCACAGGTGAGGGGCGGTTGATTAAGACAGCACAGGTGAGGGGAGGTCTTTTCGCACAGCACAGGTGAGGGGTGGTCTATTAGGAGAGTACAGGTGATGGGTGGTGTATTAGGACAGCACAGGTGAGGGGTGGTCTATTAGGACAAAACAGCTGAGGGGCGGTCTATTAGGTCAGCACAGGTAAGGGGTGGTCTATTAGGACAGCACAAGTGAGGGGAGGTCTATTAGGACAGTACAGGTGAGGGGTGTTCTATTAGGACAGCACAAGTGAGGGGAGGTCTATTAGGACAGTACATGTGAGGGGCGGTCTATTAGTACAGCACAGGTGAGGGGTGGTCTATTAGTACAGCACAGGTGAGGGGTGGTCTATTAGGACAGTACAGGTGAGGGGCGGTCTATTAGCACAGCACAGCAGAGGGGCGGTCTATTAGCACTGCACAGGTAAGGGGCGGTCTGCTAGGATAGCACATGTGAGGGGCAGTCTATTAGGTCAACACAGGTTAGGGGCGGTCTATTAGGTCCGCACAGCTGAGGGGTGGTCTTTAGGTCAACACAGGTGAGGGGTGGTCTATTAGGACAGCATAGGTGAGGGGTGGTCTATTAGGTCAGCACAGGTGAGGGGTGGTCTATTAGGTCAGCACAGGTGAGGGGCGGTCTATTAGGACAGCACAGGTGAGGGGCAGTCTATTAGGTCAGCACAGGTGAGGGGAGGTCTATTAGGACAGCACAGGTGAGGGGCAGTCTATTAGGTCAGCCCAAGTGAGGGGCAGTCTACTAGGACAGCACATGTGAGGGGCGGTCTATTAGTACAGCATATATGAGGGGTGGTCTATTAGGACAGCACAGGTGAGGGGCAGTCTATTAGGTCAGCACAGGTGAGGGGAGGTCTATTAGGACAGCACAGGTTAAGGGAAGTCTATTAGGACAGTACAGGTGAGGGGTGGACTATTAGGTCAGCACAGGTGAGGGGTGGTCTATTAGGTCAGCACAGGTGAGGGGAGGTCTATTAGGACAGCACAGGTGAGGGGTGGTCTATTAGGTCAGCACAGGTGAGGGGTGGTCTATTAGGTCAGCACAGGTGAGGGGTGGTCTATTAGGACAGCACAGGTGAGGGGCAGTCTATTAGGTCAGCACAGGTGAGGGGCGGTCTATTAGGTCCGCACAGCTGAGGGGAAGTCTATTAGGACAGTACAGGTGAGGGGTGGACTATTAGGTCAGCACAGGTGAGGGGTGGTCTATTAGGTCAGCACAGGTGAGGGGAGGTCTATTAGGACAGCACAGGTGAGTGGTGGTCTATTAGGTGAACACAGTTGAGGGGAGGTCTATTAGGACAGCACAGGTGAGGGGTGGTCTATTAGGACAGCACAGGTGAGTGGCGGTCTATTAGTTCAGCACAGCAGAGGGGCGGTCTATTAGGACAGCACAGTTGAGGGGCGGTCTATTAGGACAGCACAGGTGAGGGGAGGTCTATTAGGACAGCACAGGTGAGGGGTGGTCTATTAGGTCAGCACAGGTGAGGGGTGGTCTATTAGGTCAGCACAGGTGAGGGGTGGTCTATTAGGACAGCACAGGTGAGGGGCAGTCTATTAGGTCAGCACAGGTGAGGGGAGGTCTATTAGGACAGCACAGGTGAGGGGCAGTCGATTAGGTCAGCCCAAGTGAGGGGCAGTCTACTAGGACAGCACATGTGAGGGGTGGTCTATTAGTACAGCATAGATGAGGGGCGGTCTATTAGTACAGCACAGCAGAGGGGCGGTCTATTAGCACTGCACAGGTAAGGGGCAGTCTGCTAGGACAGCACATGTGAGGGGCAGTCTATTAGGTCAACACAGGTTAGGGGCGGTCTATTAGGTCCGCACAGCTGAGGGGCGGTCTTTTAGGACAGCACAGGTGAGGGGTGGTCTTTAGGTCAGTACAGGTGAGGGGCGGACTATTAGGTCAGCACAGGTGAGGGGTGGTCTATTAGGACAGCACAGATGAGGGGCGGTCTATTAGGACAGCACAGGTGAGGGGAGGTCTGTTACGACAGCACAGGTGTGGGGCGGTCTATTAGTACAGCACAGGTGAGGGGCGGTCTTTTAGGACAGCACAGGTGAGGGGAGGTCTATTAGGTGAACACAGGTGGGGGGAGGTCTATTAGGACAGCACAGGTGAGGGGTGGTCTATTAGGTCAGCACAGGTGAGGGGTGGTCAATTAATACAGCACAGGTGAGGGGCGGTCTATGAGGACATCACAGGTGAGGGGCGGTCTATTAGGACAGCACAGGTGAGGGGTGGTCTATTAGTACAGCACAGGTGAGGGGTGGTCTATTAGGTCAGCACAGGTGAGGGGTGGTCAATTAATACAGCACAGGTGAGGGGCGGTCTATGAGGACATCACAGGTGAGGGGCGGTCTATTAGGACAGCACAGGTGAGGGGAGGTCTATTAGCACAGCATAAGTGAGGGGCGGTCAATTATTAAAGCAGAGGTGAGGGGAGGTCTATTAGGTCAGCACAGTTGAGGGGTGGTCTATTAGGTCAGCACAGGTGAGGGGTGGTCTATTAATACATCACAGGTGAGGGGCGGCCTATTAGGTCAGCACAGATGAGGGGCGGTCTATTAGGTCAGCACAGGTCAGGAGCAGTCTATTAGGTCAGCACAGGTGAGGGGCGGTCTTTTAGCACAGCACAGGTGAGGGGCGGTCTATTAGGTCAGCACAGGTGAGGGGCGGTCTTTTAGCACAGCACAGGTGAGGGGCGGTCTATTAGGTCAGCACAGGGGAGGGGCGGTCTTTTAGCACAGCACAGGTGAGGGGCGGTCTATTAGGTCAGCACAGGTGAGGGGCGGTCGATTAAGACAGCACAGGTGAGGGGAGGTCTTTTCGCACAGCGCAGGTGAGGGGTGGTCTATTAGGAGAGTACAGGTGATGGGTGGTGTATTAGGACAGCATAGGTGAGGGGTGGTCTATTAGGACAAAACAGCTGAGGGGCGGTCTATTAGGACAGTACAGGTGAGGGGTGTTCTATTAGGACAGCACAAGTGAGGGGAGGTCTATTAGGACAGTACAGGTGAGGGGCGGTCTATTAGTACAGCACAGGTGAGGGGTGGTCTATTAGTACAGCACAGGTGAGGGGTGGTCTATTAGGACTGTACAGGTGAGGGGCGGTCTATTAGCACAGCACAGCAGAGGGGCAGTCTATTAGCACTGCACAGGTAAGGGGCGGTCTGCTAGGATAGCACATGTGAAGGGCAGTCTATTAGGTCAACACAGGTTAGGGGCGGTCTATTAGGTCCGCACAGATGAGGGGTGGTCTTTAGGTCAACACAGGTGAGGGGTGGTCTATTAGGACAGCACAGGTGAGGGGTGGTCTATTAGGACAGCACAGTCGAGGGGTGGTCTATTAGGTCAGCACAGGTTAGGGGCGGTCTATTAGGACAGCACATGTGAGGGGCAGTCTATTAGGTCAACACAGGTGAGGGGCGGTCTATTAGGTCCGCACAGCTGAGGGGAAGTCTATTAGGACAGTACAGGTGAGGGGTGGACTATTAGGTCAGCACAGGTGAGGGGTGGTCTATTAGGTCAGCACAGGTGAGGGGAGGTCTATTAGGACAGCACAGGTGAGTGGTGGTCTATTAGGTGAACACAGGTGAGGGGAGGTCTATTAGGACAGCACAGGTGAGTGGCGGTCTATTAGTACAGCACAGCAGAGGGGCGGTCTATTAGGACAGCACAGTCGAGGGGCGGTCTATTAGGACAGCACAGGTGAGGGGAGGTCTATTATGACAGCACAGGTGAGGGGTGGTCTATTAGGTCAGCACAGGTGAGGGGTGGTCTATTAGGTCAGCACAGGTGAGGGGTGGTCTATTAGGACAGCACAGGTGAGGGGCAGTCTATTAGGTCAGCACAGGTGAGGGGAGGTCTATTAGGACAGTACAGGTGAGGGGTGGACTATTAGGTCAGCACAGGTGAGGGGCAGTCTATTAGGTCAGCACAGGTGAGGGGAAGTCTATTAGGACAGTACAGGTGAGGGGAGGTCTATTAGGACAGTACAGGTGAGGGGTGGACTATTAGGTCAGCACAGGTGAGGGGCAGTCTATTAGGTCAGCACAGGTGAGGGGAAGTCTATTAGGTCAGCACAGGTGAGGGGTGGACTATTAGGTCAGCACAGGTGAGGGGTGGTCTATTAGGTCAGCACAGGTGAGGGGAGGTCTATTAGGACAGCACAGGTGAGGGGTGGTCTATTAGGTCAGCACAGGTGAGGGGTGGTCTATTAGGTCAGCACAGGTGAGGGGTGGTCTATTAGGACAGCACAGGTGAGGGGCAGTCTATTAGGTCAGCACAGGTGTGGGGAAGTCTATTAGGACAGCACAGGTGAGGGGTGGTCTATTAGGTCAGCACAGGTGAGGGGTGGTCTATTAGGTCAGCACAGGTGAGGGGTGGTCTATTAGGTCAGCACAGGTGAGGGGTGGTCTATTAGGTCAGCACAGGTGAGGGGTGGTCTATTAGGACAGCACAGGTGAGGGGCAGTCTATTAGGTCAGCACAGGTGAGGGGAAGTCTATTAGGACAGTACAGGTGAGGGGTGGACTATTAGGTCAGCACAGGTGAGGGGTGGTCTATTAGGTCAGCACAGGTGAGGGGAGGTCTATTAGGACAGCACAGGTGAGTGGTGGTCTATTAGGTGAACACAGGTGAGGGGAGGTCTATTAGGACAGCACAGGTGAGGGGTGGTCTATTAGGACAGCACAGGTGAGTGGCGGTCTATTAGTACAGCACAGCAGAGGGGCGGTCTATTAGGACAGCACAGTTGAGGGGCGGTCTATTAGGACAGCACAGGTGAGGGGAGGTCTATTAGGACAGCACAGGTGAGGGGTGGTCTATTAGGTCAGCACAGGTGAGGGGTGGTCTATTAGGTCAGCACAGGTGAGGGGTGGTCTATTAGGACAGCACAGGTGAGGGGCAGTCTATTAGGTCAGCACAGGTGAGGGGAGGTCTATTAGGACAGCACAGGTGAGGGGCAGTCTATTAGGTCAGCCCAAGTGAGGGGCAGTCTACTAGGACAGCACATGTGAGGGGTGGTCTATTAGTACAGCATAGATGAGGGGCGGTCTATTAGTACAGCACAGCAGAGGGGCGGTCTATTAGCACTGCACAGGTAAGGGGCAGTCTGCTAGGACAGCACATGTGAGGGGCAGTCTATTAGGTCAACACAGGTTAGGGGCGGTCTATTAGGTCCGCACAGCTGAGGGGCGGTCTTTTAGGACAGCACAGGTGAGGGGTGGTCTATTAGGACAGCACAGGTGAGGGGTGGTCTATTAGTACAGCACAGGTGAGGGGCGGTCTTTTAGGACAGCACAGGTGAGGGGAGGTCTATTAGGTGAACACAGGTGGGGGGAGGTCTATTAGGACAGCACAGGTGTGGGGCGATCTATTAGTACAGCGCAGGTGAGGGGCGGTCTATTAGGTCAGCACAGGTGAGGGGTGGTCAATTAATACAGCACAGGTGAGGGGCGGTCTATGAGGACATCACAGATGAGGGGCGGTCTATTAGGACAGCACAGGTGAGGGGTGGTCTATTAGCACAGCATAAGTGAGGGGCGGTCAATTATTAAAGCAGAGGTGAGGGGAGGTCTATTAGGTCAGCACAGGTGAGGGGCGGCCTATTAGGTCAGCACAGATGAGGGGCGGTCTATTAGGTCAGCACAGGTCAGGAGCAGTCTATTAGGTCAGCACAGGTGAGGGGCGGTCTTTTAGCACAGCACAGGTGAGGGGCAGTCTATTAGGTCAGCACAGGGGAGGGGCGGTCTTTTAGCACAGCACAGGTGAGGGGCGGTCTATTAGGTCAGCACAGGTGAGGGGCGGTCGATTAAGACAGCACAGGTGAGGGGAGGTCTTTTCGCACAGCGCAGGTGAGGGGCGGTCTATTAGGAGAGTACAGGTGATGGGTGGTGTATTAGGACAGCACAGGTGAGGGGTGGTCTATTAGGACAAAACAGCTGAGGGGCGGTCTATTAGGACAGTACAGGTGAGGGGTGTTCTATTAGGACAGCACAAGTGAGGGGTGGTCTATTAGTACAGCACAGCTGAGGGGTGTTCTATTAGGACAGCACAAGTGAGGGGTGGTCTATTAGTACAGCACAGGTGAGGGGTGGTCTATTAGTACAGCACAGGTGAGGGGCAGTCTATTAGCACAGCACAGCAGAGGGGCAGTCTATTAGCACTGCACAGGTAAGGGGCGGTCTGCTAGGATAGCACATGTGAAGGGCAGTCTATTAGGTCAACACAGGTTAGGGGCGGTCTATTAGGTCCGCACAGATGAGGGGTGGTCTTTAGGTCAACACAGGTGAGGGGTGGTCTATTAGGACAGCACAGGTGAGGGGTGGTCTATTAGGACAGCACAGTCGAGGGGTGGTCTATTAGGTCAGCACAGGTTAGGGGCGGTCTATTAGGACAGCACAGGTGAGGGGTGGTCTATTAGGTCAGCACAGGTGAGGGGTGGTCTATTAGGTCAGCACAGGTGAGGGGCGGTCTATTAGGACAGCACAGGTGAGGGGCAGTCTATTAGGTCAGCCCAAGTGAGGGGCAGTCTACTAGGACAGCACATGTGAGGGGCGGTCTATTAGTACAGCATAGATGAGGGGCGGTCTATTAGTACAGCACAGCAGAGGGGTGGTCTATTAGCACTGCACAGGTAAGGGGCGGTCTGCTAGGACAGCACATGTGAGGGGCAGTCTATTAGGTCAACACAGGTTAGGGGCGGTCTATTAGGTCAGCACAGCTGAGGGGCGGTCTATTAGGACAGCACAGGTGAGGGGTGGTCTTTAGGTCAGCACAGGTGAGGGGTGGACTATTAGGTCAGCACAGGTGAGGGGTGGTCTATTAGGTCAGCATAGGTGAGGGGAGGTCTGTTACGACAGGACAGGTGTGGGGCGGTCTATTAGGACAGCACAGATGAGGGGCGGTCTATTAGGACAGCACAGGTGAGGGGAGGTCTATTAGGACAGCATAGGTGAGGGGTGGTCTATTAGGTCAGCACAGGTGAGGGGTGGTCTATTAGGTCAGCACAGGTGAGGGGCGGTCTATTAGGACAGCACAGGTGAGGGGCAGTCTATTAGGTCAGCACAGGTGAGGGGAGGTCTATTAGGACAGCACAGGTGAGGGGCAGTCTATTAGGTCAGCCCAAGTGAGGGGTGGTCTATTAGTACAGCACAGGTGAGGGGCGGTCTATTAGCACTGCACAGGTAAGGGGCGGTCTGCTAGGACAGCACATGTGAGGGGAAGTCTATTAGGTCAACACAGGTTAGGGGCGGTCTATTAGGTCAGCACAGGTGAGGGGAGGTCTATTAGGTCAGCACAGGTGAGGGGAGGTCTGTTACGACAGCACAGGTGTGGGGCGGTCTATTAGTACAGCACAGGTGAGGGGCGGTCTATTAGGACAGCACAGGTGAGGGGCGGTCTATTAGGTCAGCACAGGTGAGGGGCAGTGTATTAGGACAGCACAGGTGAGGGGCGGTCTATTAGGTCAGCACAGGTGAGGGGTGGTCAATTAATACAGCACAGGTGAGGGGCGGTCTATTAGGTCAGCACAGATGAGGGGCGGTCTATTAGGTCAGCACAGGGGAGGGGCGGTCTATTAGGTCAGCACAGGTAAGGGGTGGTCTTTTAGCACAGCACAGGTGAGGGGCGGTCTATTAGGTCAGCACAGATGAGGGGCGGTCTATTAGGTCAGCACAGGGGAGGGGTGGTCTATTAGGTCAGCACAGGTGAGGGGCGGTCGATTAAGACAGCACAGGTGAGGGGCGGTCTTTTCGCACAGCACAGGTGAGGGGAGGTCTATTAGGTCAGCACAGGTGAGGGGTGTTCTATTAGGACAGCACAGGTGAGGGGAGGTCTATTAGGACAGCACAGGTGAGGGGAGGTCTATTAGGACAGCACAGGTGAGGGGCAGTCTATTAGTACAGCACAGGTGAGGGGTGGTCTATTAGGACAGTACAGGTGAGGGGAGGTCTATTAGGACAGCACAGGTGAGTGGTGGTCTTTAGGTCAGCACAGGTGAGGGGAGGTCTATTAGGATAGCACAGGTGAGGGGTGGTCTATTAGTACAGCACAGGTGAGGGGTGGTCTATTAGGACAGCACAGTCGAGGGGCGGTCTATTAGTACAGCACAGGTGAGGGGTGGTCTATTAGGACAGTACAGGTGAGGGGAGGTCTATTAGGTCAGCACAGGTGAGGGGTGGTCTATTAGGACAGCACAGGTGAGGGGTGGTCTATTAGTACAGCACAGGTGAGGGGCAGTCTATTAGGACAGCACAGGTGAGGGGAGGTCTATTAGGACAGCACAGGTGAGGGGAGGTCTATTAGGACAGCACAGGTGAGGGGCGGTCTATTAGGACAGCACAGGTGAGGGGCGGTCTATTAGGACAGCACAGGTGAGGGGCGGTCTATTAGGACAGCACAGGTGAGGGGAGGTCTATTAGGACAGCACAGCTGAGGGGAGGTCTATTAGGACAGCACAGGTGAGGGGCAGTCTATTAGTACAGCACAGGTGAGGGGTGGTCTATTAGGACAGTACAGGTGAGGGGCAGTCTATTAGTACAGCACAGGTGAGGGGTGGTCTATTAGGACAGCACAGGTGAGGGGTGGTCTATTAGTACAGCACAGGTGAGGGGCAGTCTATTAGGACAGCACAGGTGAGGGGAGGTCTATTAGGACAGCACAGGTGAGGGGCGGTCTATTAGGTCCGCACAGCTGAGGGGAGGTCTATTAGGACAGCACAGGTGAGGGGTGGTCTATTAGGACAGCACAGGTGAGGGGCAGTCTCTTTTGTATTGACAGGGGAGGGGATATCTCTGGTGATGACAGGTGATTAGCTGTCTCTTTGGTGATGACAGGGGAGGGACTATCTCTGATGATGACAGGTGGATGCTGTCTCTTCAGTGATGACATATGAGGGGGGGCTGGTGATAACAGGTAGGGGCTGTCTCTTTAGTGATGACAGGTGGGGACTGTCTCTTTAGTGGTGACAGGTAGGGGCTGTCTCTTTAGTGGTGACAGGTGGGGCTGTGTCTATAGTGGTGACAGGTAGGGGCTGTCTCTTTGGTGGTGACAGGTAGGGGCTGTCTCTTTGGTGGTGACAGGTAGGGGCTGTCTCTTTGGTGGTGACAGGTAGGGGCTGTCTCTTTGGTGGTGACAGGTAGGGGCTGTCTCTTTAGTGATGACAGGTAGGGGCTGTCTCTTTGGTGCGTGACCCTCCATGTGGTGACAGCCTATGTACGGGTGTTGTCAGGAGAGCGCTGATGTGTGATGTGCGGAGGTGTCACCTGGAGGGGCTTTTGTTCCTTCCAGTAACTCGACTCCTTAGTTACTGATGAATAGAAGGAAAAGCTTCAGTTATTGCACTGACACCAAGTACAAGAGTCCTGACAACCTGACAACACAGAAACCTGAGAGAGGAGAGAGGCGGCACCGAGACCTCGACCACCAGACTACAAGTGAGTACAAGAGAGACCTCCGGTGATAATGGGATTAGATACACTGCTCAGCAGACAGACTGACACATAAGATTAGATACACTGCTCAGCAGACAGACTGACACATAAGATTAGATACACCGCTCAGCAGACTGACAGTCTGATCATTAGATCGCTCATCTCTGTGTCTTGTATCGTCTATTATAGTCTGATCATTAGATCGCTCATCTCTGTGTCTTGTATCGTCTATTATAGCCTGATCATTAGATCGCTCATCTCTATGTCTTGTATCGTCTATTATAGTCTGATCATTAGATCGCTCATCTCTGTGTCTTGTATCGTCTATTACAGTCTGATCATTAGATCGCTCATCTCTGAGTCTTGTATCGTCTATTAGAGTCTGATCATTAGATCGCTCATCTCTGTGTCTTGTATCGTCTATTACAGTCTGATCATTAGATCGCTCATCTCTGAGTCTTGTATCGTCTATTATAGTCTGATCATTAGATCGCTCATCTCTGAGTCTTGTATCGTCTATTATAGTCTGATCATTAGATCGCTCATCTCTATGTCTTGTATCGTCTATTATAGTCTGATCATTAGATCGCTCATCTCTGTGTCTTGTATCGTATATTATAGTCTGATCATTAGATCGCTCATCTCTGTGTCTTGTATCGTCTATTATAGTCTAATCATTAGATCGCTCATCTCTATGTCTTGTATCGTCTATTATAGTCTGATCATTAGATCGCTCATCTCTGTGTCTTGTATCGTCTATTATAGTCTGATCATTAGATCGATCATCTCTGTGTCTTGTATCGTCTATTATAGTCTGATCATTAGATCGCTCATCTCTGAGTCTTGTATCTTCTATTATAGTCTGATTATTAGATCGTTCATCTCTATGTCTTGTATCGTCTATTACAGTCTGATCATTAGATCGCTCATCTCTGTGTCTTGTATCGTCTATTATAGGCTGATCATTAGATCGCTCATCTCTATGTCTTGTATCATCTATTACTGTCTGATTATTAGATCGCTCATCTCTATGTCTTGTATCGTCTATTATAGTCTGATCATTAGATCGCTTATCTCTATATCTTGTATCGTCTATTATAGTCTGATCATTAGATCGCTCATCTCTATGTCTTGTATCGTCTATTATAGTCTGATCATTAGATCGCTCATCTCTGTGTCTTGTATCATCTATTATAGTCTGATCATTAGATCGCTCATCTCTGTGTCTTGTATCGTCTATTATAGTCTGATCATTAGATTCCTCATCTCTATGTCTTGTATCGTCTATTACAGTCTGATCATTAGATCGCTCATCTCTCTGTCTTGTATCGTCTATTATAGTCTGATCATTAGATCGCTCATCTCTGTGTCTTGTATCGTCTATTACAGTATGATCATTAGATCGCTCATCTCTGTGTCTTGTATCGTCTATTACAGTCTGATCATTAGATCGCTCATCTCTGTGTCTTGTATCGTCTATTATAGTCTGATCATTAGATCGCTCATCTCTGTGTCTTGTATCGTCTATTACAGTCTGATCATTAGATCGCTCATCTCTCTGTCTTGTATCGTCTATTACAGTCTGATCATTAGATCGCTCATCTCTCTGTCTTGTATCGTCTATTACAGTCTGATCATTAGATCGCTCATCTCTGTGTCTTGTATCGTCTATTACAGTCTGATCATTAGATCGCTCATCTCTGTGTCTTGTATCGTCTATTATAGTCTGATCATTAGATCGATCATCTCTATGTCTTGTATCGTCTATTACAGTCTGATCATTAGATCGCTCATCTCTGTGTCTTGTATCGTCTATTATAGTCTGATGATTAGATCGCTCATCTCTGTGTCTTGTATCGTCTATTATAGTCTGATGATTAGATCGCTCATCTCTCTGTCTTGTATCGTCTATTATAGTCTGATCATTAGATCGTTCATCTCTGTGTCTTGTATCGTCTATTATAGTCTGATGATTAGATCGCTCATCTCTATGTCTTGTATCGTCTATTACAGTCTGATCATTAGATCGCTCATCTCTGTGTCTTGTATCGTCTATTATAGTCTGATCATTAGATTGCTCATCTCTGTGTCTTGTATCGTCTATTATAGTCTGATCATTAGATCGCTCATCTCTGTGTCTTGTATCGTCTATTATTGTCTGATCATTAGATCGCTCATCTCTGTGTCTTGTATCGTCTATTATAGTCTGATCATTAGATCGCTCATCTCTGTGTCTTGTATCGTCTATTACAGTCTGATCATTAGATCGCTCATCTCTGTGTCTTGTATCGTCTATTATAGTCTGATCATTAGATCGCTCATCTCTCTGTCTTGTATTGTCTATTATAGTCTGATCATTAGATCGCTCATCTCTGTGTCTTGTATCGTCTATTATAGTCTGATCATTAGATCGCTTATCTCTGTGTCTTGTATCGTCTATTACAGTCTGATCATTAGATCGCTCATCTCTCTGTCTTGTATCGTCTATTATAGTCTGATCATTAGATCGCTCATCTCTGTGTCTTGTATCGTCTATTACAGTCTGATCATTAGATCGCTCATCTCTGTGTCTTGTATCGTCTATTATAGTCTGATCATTAGATCGCTCATCTCTCTGTCTTGTATTGTCTATTATAGTCTGATCATTAGATCGCTCATCTCTGTGTCTTGTATCGTCTATTATAGTCTGATCATTAGATCGCTTATCTCTATGTCTTGTATCGTCTATTACAGTCTGATCATTAGATCGCTCATCTCTCTGTCTTGTATCGTCTATTATAGTCTGATCATTAGATCGCTCATCTCTGTGTCTTGTATCGTCTATTATAGTCTGATCATTAGATCGCTCATCTCTCTGTCTTGTATCGTCTATTATAGTCTGATCATTAGATCGCTCATCTCTCTGTCTTGTATCGTCTATTATAGTCTGATCATTAGATCACTCATCTCTATGTCTTGTATCGTCTATTATAGTCTGATCATTAGATCGCTCATCTCTGTGTCTTGTATCGTCTATTATAGTCTGATCATTAGATCACTCATCTCTATGTCTTGTATCGTCTATTATAGTCTGATCATTAGATCGCTCATCTCTGTGTCTTGTATCGTCTATTATAGTCTGATCATTAGATCGCTCATCTCTGTGTCTTGTATCGTCTATTATTGTCTGATCATTAGATCGCTCATCTCTGTGTCTTGTATCGTCTATTATAGTCTGATCATTAGATCGCTCATCTCTGTGTCTTGTATCGTCTATTACAGTCTGATCATTAGATCGCTCATCTCTGTGTCTTGTATCGTCTATTATAGTCTGATCATTAGATCGCTCATCTCTCTGTCTTGTATTGTCTATTATAGTCTGATCATTAGATCGCTAATCTCTGTGTCTTGTATCGTCTATTATAGTCTGATCATTAGATCGCTTATCTCTGTGTCTTGTATCGTCTATTACAGTCTGATCATTAGATCGCTCATCTCTCTGTCTTGTATCGTCTATTATAGTCTGATCATTAGATCGCTCATCTCTGTGTCTTGTATCGTCTATTACAGTCTGATCATTAGATCGCTCATCTCTGTGTCTTGTATCGTCTATTATAGTCTGATCATTAGATCGCTCATCTCTCTGTCTTGTATTGTCTATTATAGTCTGATCATTAGATCGCTCATCTCTGTGTCTTGTATCGTCTATTATAGTCTGATCATTAGATCGCTTATCTCTATGTCTTGTATCGTCTATTACAGTCTGATCATTAGATCGCTCATCTCTCTGTCTTGTATCGTCTATTATAGTCTGATCATTAGATCGCTCATCTCTGTGTCTTGTATCGTCTATTATAGTCTGATCATTAGATCGCTCATCTCTCTGTCTTGTATCGTCTATTATAGTCTGATCATTAGATCGCTCATCTCTCTGTCTTGTATCGTCTATTATAGTCTGATCATTAGATCATGCATATTAGGGAATGAGGGAAGGGAAATACAGCCTCCGATTTACAACCATGTGTCTATAATATGCATTTAAACATAATGGCAGGGAAAACTTTTTCAATATGAACACTCACATAATAAACGGATGCACGGGTCCACGTAATGAATTCCCCCGGCTGGGAATGTGAAACACTGATGATTGCATACAAACAGATGAGGATCCAGCATGCCTTATAAAAACAAATCTTCTTTATTTGAAAAAATATCTTTTCTTTAAAAATTACAGCTTGAAAGTGGACATAGAAATCATGGTGACGGATGGTATAACGCCAGTCACGCTCGGGCAAAAATGAGACTGACGCGTTTCGATAGTCAAGCTATCTTAGTCATAGTCAATTGTGCTGGGTAAAACCTCCTCCTTTCTGGCTCCACAAGCGGTGACTAAACAGCTGAACTGAATAACACAATGATACATTTCAATGAACATACAGAAACCACAAAGACATAATCCAACCATTAAAACCAAACTTTGCCGAACTTGGTATAAAGCATATATATATATATTAAAGAAAACCTATGGAAAGTGGAAAGAAAAATTAGAGGGAGGAAGAAAAATTAAATAAATAAAGTCACCTGTGTTAATGGTATTGTGTAAACCCGTCAGAATAAACGCATGTGACTGTGTAGATGAACATCTAGTATGAACAAGGGTTAATAAGACAACAAAGTATTTGTCAGAAAAAAGTTTTTTTCTTCTTAGATGACTATAAATCGGCATAAAGATTAAATATAAGTGATATCCCCCCTGCCATATTACCAAACAGAAGTTAATGACAAATACACTGACTAAATATATCAATGTCAAAACCATCCTATCAAAATAAAGTTACACTTGTATATATACCCCTATGATATACCCCTATAATATACCCCTATAATATACCCCTATAATATACCCCTATATATGTAACTCCCGCAAACCTGAGTAGGTTGTTGTTGTTATAATTGATGTAACACATAAAAGCACACATGTCAAGATATATAATATATGTACGCTACTAATGTATACCTTTCTAGATTTAAAACACAAGATGACTAATATCTCCTCCATCAGTAAATGATCATCTCCTTCTTATATTTACACCTTGAAAGTGAGTCTCATCTCTAATAATAACTGTAAGCAAATAAAGAAACACGCATATATGATACGATTGAGTACATTCCACAGCATGGCAATTATAGAAAAATATTATAATATAAAAAGAAAATGTATTCATTGGAGATAACTCTCACAATACGCAGTGGATATACAGTAGATATACAGAAAATGCCCGAATTAAAGATAACTATCACACTAGAGATGACGATCACAATACCACCAAAAGTACTGAACAATATGGTAAGTATGGAAAGACATTACACTATAAAACGGGAATGCCCACACTAAAGATGGCTATCATAGCCAATGTCTATGCGCATGACTCCATCCATCCAGAAAGATGCCCACACATGAACAACTGGACACATCATGAAAACCGACATCAAGAAAAGAGACGCCCGTACCGATGGCAACCATTTATAAGCGGGGATTAGAGATGAGCGAACAGTGTTCTATGGAACTCCTGTTCGATCGGATATTAGGCTGTTCGGCATGTTCGAATCGAATCGAACACCGCGTGGTAAAGTGCGCCTTTACTCGATTCCCCTCCCACCTTCCCTGGCACCTTTTTTGCTCCAATAACAGCGCAGGGTAGGTGGGACAGGAACTACGACACCGGTGACGTTGAAAAAAGTAGGCAAAACCCATTGGCTGCCGAAAACATGTGACCTCTAATTTAAAAGAACAGCGACGCCCAGGTTCGCGTCATTCTGAGCTTGCAATTCACCGAGGACGGAGGTTTCCGTCCAGCTAGCTAGGGCTTAGATTCTGGGTAGGCAGGGACAGGCTAGGATAGGAAGGAGAAGACAACCAACAGCTCTTGTAAGAGCTAAATTCCAGGGAGAAGCTTGTCAGTGTAACGTGGCACTGACGGGCTCAATCGCCGCAACCCAGCTTTCCCAGGATCCTGAATGGAATACACTGTCAGTGTATTCCCGTATACCCCATATATACCCCCGATACCCGTTCCAACGGTGTGCCCCCCCACCTTCACCCCAGAAATACCCTGCAAGTCCCCTAGCAATAGAATTGGGGCTATATACACCCACAATTTTTACTACTGGTATACAGTGCCATTGTCTGACTGGGAATTCAAAGAATATATTGGGGTTACATATAACTTCAATTCCAGGGAGAAGCTTGTCAGTGTAACGTGGCACTGACGGGCTCAATCGCCGCAACCCAGCTTTCCCAGGATCCTGAATGGAACACACTGACAGTGTATTCCCGTATACCCCATATATACACCCCAAATCCCCGTTCCAACGGTGTGCCCCCCCACCTTCACCTCAGAAATACCCTGCAAGTCCCCTAGCAATAGAATTGGGGCTATATACACCCACAATTTTTGCTACTGGTATATAGTGCCATTGTCTGACTGGGAATTCAAAGAATATATGGGGGTTATGTGCACCCACAATTTTTAATACTGGTATATAGTGCCATTGTCTGACTGGGAATTCAAAGAATATATTGGGGTGACGTGCACCCACAATTTTTGCTACTGCTATACAGTTCCATTGTCTCACTGGGAATTCAAAGAATATATGGGGGTTATGTGCACCCACAATTTTTAATACTGCTATACAGTTCCATTGTCTCACTGGGAATTCAAAGAATATATGGGGGTTATGTGCACCCACAATTTTTAATACTGGTATACAGTGCCATTGTCTCACTGGGAATTCCACAAATAATTTGGGGATTCATTCACCCTACATCTCAGGCTCTTGCCATATTCACCCAGGTTGTCAGTGCTGCACCAGCTCGTTCCCAGACAGCTCGGCCCGAAAAACACGTTACCTATATAGAGGATTTGGACAATGAAGACAACATGTTCTAAATCTAATGTCTGCACCTTCTCCAGAATTAAAATAAAGGCAGCGTTTAACTTTCAAATAGCACTGCACAAAGGAAGAGCTTATCAGCTTGTCTCATGACATGCTACTGAAAAGTTTCATTTGTGTATCTTAATGTAAATATAGTTGTATAAGCTTTTTGGGTTTTAGGCACTGCCAAGTTATTTATTACCACCCGCTCCCTTATAATGATGATGACGCCAAAGTCACTGTGGGTGTTCAGAGCTCACAGCTTCGGTTGACATTTGTCTTGCTCTCTGTCGGTACCAGCTGTCTTTTTGGATACCGTAAAGTTATGTTGACTTTATTAACAGCTATAGAAGCTTTAGCCAGGTTGTGACGGTGTGTAACACTAACAACACTAAGTGGGATACACATTAATAGTCAGTCTATGTACGCTAAACGTATCACTGAAGTAATTTTTTTTCCCTCTCCCCTAATATAAGAAAGGAACAGACATTAGACCTAGACCGGGGTTCGAGGCTTGAAAAAATCCAGTATTATTTGTTCTTCATGATGTGAAATATGTGTTGAAAAGCAACCCAAGATGAAGTCAGCCATGTGTGCCAGTGTGTTACTTGGCATGCCTTTGCTGGCCCCAACTGTAAGGGTCACTCTCCATTTCCTCCATTTTCCACTCCCCTTCACACCATTTGTGGTGAAGCAATGGGATGCACTGAAGTGCACCCTCTAGCCTCGTGTGGGATAGGGACATCAGATGCCACTCCAACCCCCTCGTCTTCCTCCGCCAGCCAACGGTGCGAAGATGAGAGGAGTGTGCTCTGAATGTTTTCTGCCTAGCAGAGGCTAGTTCTCACTTACGAAAATGGCCCCACTTTGACCTGTATATCAGGCACAATGGTGTAGGTTTCAAAGAAACATGGCACCAACAAGTTGGAAAACGTGGGCCATGCGTGGACCGTGTTTGAGTCTGGCAAGCTCCAGATCTGCTACCAGGTTCCAGCCATTATCACAGGCGCAAAAATGCCAGGCCCCAGGTGTAGCAGGGGAAAAAAAATGCCATCTCAGCCAGGATGGCATCCCTGACCTCGGAGGCACTGTGCTGTCTGTCCCCCAAGCTGATCAGTTTCAGCACGGCCTACTGACATCTCCCCATGCCAGTGTTACAGTGTTTTCCGCTAGTAGCTGGGGTGGAGGTTGCAGCTTCGTAGGGTTTCAGTCTACTCCTGCCATGAATTTTGGCCTGGGAGAGGAGATAGGCCACCCCAGTTTGCACCCGGGGAACAGACTCCACCACATTCACCCTGCCTGTCATTAAAGATAAGCACTGCAGCATCCCTGACCACAGGCGCTTGTCCATGTGTCGGTGGTCAAGTGGACCTTGCAGCAAAGCGCAGAGCTCTGGGCCCGACTGATGTTATGGGACACATGCAGGCGCAAGGCAGGGACAGCACACCAAGAGAAGTAGTAACGGCTAGGCCCAGCATAGGGAGGTGCCCCAGCTGCCATCTGCTGACGGAAGGCCTGGGTCTCCAGAAGCATAAACAAACATCAACATCTCCAGGGCCAGCAGTTTATCGATGAGGCTGTTACAGGCTTGGGCATGGGGGTGGGTTGTATTGTACTTCTGCCTGCAATGAAAAGCTTGGGAAATGTGGAGTGGCTGGGAAGAGGCGCATGATGGTGCAGGCCAAAAGGGCGCATGAGGGTGAACTCCCCAATGTGTCAGAGATAGGTGTGTAGGTGTCCTTGCATCATATACTTGCACCATATTTGGCTTTGGAAGTTAATTTTGTGCCAAAAAGTGGTTAAGACAGCGATCCCTCAGCTACTCCCGTTACACTGTCTATTGAAGTTACCATCTGTGGAAGTGGACCACCATTTCTAAGATCCCAAAGGAAGCAGGCAAGAGATGTGCAGTTCAGAAAAAAAGATGAGAAAATAAGTTTAGGCTGTAGAGCACAGAGGGATCGGAGAGGAAAGAGCTGGTGTCGGCCAGGTATTCCCACAACATGCGCCTATACTTGTCCCTCCTGGTGACACTAGGCCCCTGAGTGGCAGTAATTTGTCCAGGGGGGCCATTAACGTGTTCCAGACCTAGGAATAAGTCTTCCAACAGGGTAGAGTTTTGCATGCCTTTGCTTCTACCCACTGTTTTTGCTGCTTAGCTTCCCTCCACATCTACTCTGCTTTCACCCCTAAACATCACCCCAGTTTATGCCTTTGCTTCTACCCAGGTTTTTTGTTGATTTAGCTTCCCTCTACATCTACACTGCTTTAGCCCCTAGACATCACCCCTGTCCATGTGGGGTCGGTGGCCTCGTCATCCACCAACTCCTCTTCCAATTGCGCACTGCCCCCTTACTGCAAACCGCACATGACCACAGCTTGCCTTGATGGCAACTGTGTCTCATGATCCCCACTTAGGTCCAGACAAGTCGGTGGCGGGTCCAAAACCCCAAAATTGGAAGGAAATGGCAGATGCTGCAGTATTTCTAACACCTGTTCCTGGTGCTCGGGCCTGGTCTGTGTTGTACCCTGCACCCTGCTTAACGCATCTGCCATATCCGAAGTTGTGCTGAGCGCATGCTAATGTTTCGTGTCCAGTGCAATGGATGGGATGGGATTTCACATAAGTCTGCCACCCATGGCCACTCATGGTTGAGCAACTGAGGGAGTTGACTTTGACGAACCCGAGGGTTTTGGAGTTGGAACTACATCAAAGGTCTGTGCTGCTCACACACTCTGCTCAACACATGATATGTTTAGTGCCAGCAGTGTGGAGACGTCGCACAACAGCCGTTGTTCCAGCAGGTACAGGCGTTGTAGGAGTGCATAGAGGCTAGCAGCGGCAACTATACACTTTAAAAACTATCCGCACAAGCGCCACACTTTCACCAGTAGCTCAGGAACATTGGGGTACCTTTTTCAAAAGATTAGCAGCAATGAGTTAAAAACGTGGCCCAGGCATGGAATATGTTGCAGGCTGCCAAGCTACAGAGCCGATCCCAGGTTACGGCCATTATCACACATGACAACATGCCTGGGCCCAGGTGCAGTGGCAAAAACCACATTGCCGTCTCATTGAGGATGGCATGACTCACTTTGTAGGCAGTGTGCTGTCTGGCCCCCAAGCTGATGAGCTTCAGCACGGCCCGCTGACGTCTCCCCACACCAGTGTTGCAGCGTTTCCAGCTCGTAGCTGGGGTCAATCTAACAGCGGAGGAGGAGGAGGGTGGTGTTTCAGCCCTCCTCCCAGGAATGTTGTGTGGGGAGACAAGTCAGGCCACCACATTTTGCGACCCGGTCCACGCCTCAACTACATTCAACCACTGTGCCAAAATTGAAAGGTAGCGTCCCTGTCCGCATGCACTTGTCCATTCGTAACTGGTCACATGGAACTTTAGGGCTAAGCGCTGAATTTAGGGACCGCCTCATGTTTGGGGGAAAGTGCTGGTGTGGACGGCACAGTGCGGTGGCGCAGTAGACACTCTGCCCAAAAAGGGCAGAGTGTCCCCCAGCCGGGATTCCAACATCTCCTGGGCCAGATTTCTTGAGATGAGGCCGTTGAAGCCTTGGGCATGTGGGTGGGTTGCGCTGTACTTTAGCATGAAATGAAAGGCTTGGGAGATGGGGAGTTGCTGGGAAGAGGCGCATGATGGCGCGGGCAAAAGGAGAAATGGCAGGAAAAGGTGAGGATAAGGGTGAACTCCCCAAAGTGTCAGAGGCAGATGTGGAGGTGTCCTGGCTCCTGGTCTGGACTGCAGCGCCAGCCCTGTCAACAGTGGGAGAGGCAGTGGCCGCCAGGCCAAACGACGATTATCCTGCGCTTGCTCTCACCCACTGAGCCCAGGGCTTGCCTTCCAAATGATGGCACCCGCAAGAGGTGGTGAGATTCCTCTCCGCAGATCTCCAAACCATCTTGGACTTGCAAATTGCACTAAATTTGTCATGTAACTGACATGTATATGATGAGTCTATCCATTGTCTGTTCATTTTGGTGAAAGTCAGCCTGTCAGCTGACAGACAGCTGTGCTTGTCAGTGATGATGCCACCGGCTGCTTGTACCCCCAGTTTTTGCTGCTTAGCTTGCCTCCACATCCACACTGCTTTTGCCCCTACACATCACCCCTATCCATGCCTGTGCCTCTAGCCATAAGTCTGCCACCCCTGGAAACTCATGGTGCAGAAAGTGAGGGAGCTGACTCTGAGGAACCCTTGGGTTTTGTAGCTGGTACTCCATCAAAGGTCTCTGCTGCTCACACACCCTGCTGAACATACGGTATCTAGGGTTAGAGCGTGTGGTGACCTCGCACAACAGTAGGTGCTTCAGGCAGATGTAGGCCTTGCTGGAGTGTATTGCGGCTAGCTCCAGGTACTGTAGACTTGGGAAAGTGGATGTCCAAGTGCCGCACTTTCACCCTTAGCTCAGCTAATTTGGGGTATGTTTTTAAAAATCATTGCACCACTACATTGAACACGTGGGCCAGGCATGGAACGTGTTGGAGGCTGGCAAGCTCCAGAGCCCTCCAACAAGCTAAAAAACCTGGCCCCAGGGGCAGCGGGGATAAACAAATTGCCATCTCATCCAGGATGGCATCCCTCACCTCTGAGGCAGTGTGCTGTCCGTCTCCCAAGCTGATGAGCTTCAGCCCGGCCTGCTGACGTCTCCCCACACCAGTGTTGCAGCGTTTTCAGCTCGTAGCTGGGGTCAATCTAACAGCGGAGGAGGAGGAGGGTGGTGTTACAGCCCTCCTCCCAGGAATGTTTTGTGGGGAAACAAGTCAGGAAAATTCTTGAAACGGGAGAGTTTTGCATCTTTGCCCTTGCTGCCTATGGACATCCCTTTGCCTCTAGCCACCATTTTCCCTGCTTTGCTTGCCTCCACATCCACACTGCTTTTGCCCCTAGACATCACCCCAGTCCATGCCTTAGCTTGTACCCCCAGTTTTTCCTGCTTAGCTTGCCTCCACATCCACACTGCTTTTGCCCCTAGACATCACCCCAGTCCATGCCTCTTCCCCTAGCCATAACTCTGCCACCCCTGGAAACTCATGGTGCAGAAACTTTGGTTGCTGACTTTGAGGAACCCTTGGGTTTTGTAGATGGAACTCCATCAAAGGTCTGTGCAGCTCACACACCCTGCTCAAGATATGGTATTGTAGGGTTTCAGCGTGTGTGAATGACGGACAACAGCCTGTGTTTGGACAGATGTAGGCCTTGCTAGAGTGTTTTTAGGCTAGCAGCGACTCCTGTGCACTTGCAAAAGTGGGCGCACAAGCGCCGCATTTTCAACAGTAGCTTCGGTACATTTGGGTATGTTTTTAAAAAACTTTGCACCACTAGGTTAGACGTGGGCCAAACATGGAACGTGTTGGAGGCTGGCAAGCTCCAGAGCCGCTACCAGGTTCCAGCCATTATCACAGGCGTAAAAATGCCAGGCCCCAGGTGTAGCAGGGAAAAAAAAATGCCATCTCAGCCAGGATGGCATCCCTGACCTCGGAGGCACTATGCTGTCTGTCCCCCAAGCTGATGAGCTTCAGCACCGCCTGCTGACGTCTCCCCACACCAGTGTTTTAGCGTTTGCCGCTAGTAGCTGTGGTGGAGGTTGCAGCGTCGTAGGGTTTCAGTCTACTCCTGCCATGAATTTTGGCCTGGGAGAGGAGATAGGCCACCCCAGTTTGCACCCGGGGAACAGACTCCACCACATTCACCCTGCCTGTCATTAAAGATAAGCACTGCAGCATCCCTGACCACAGGCGCTTGTCCAAGTGTCGGTGGTCAAGTGGACCTTGCAGCAAAGCGCGGAACTAAGGGCCCACCTGATGTTGAGTGACACGTGCTGGTGCAAGGCGGGGACGCCACACCGGGAGAAGTTGAGACGGCTAGGGACGGCATAGTGAGGTGCCACAGTTGCCATCAGGTCCGGGAAGGCGGGAGTTTCAACAAGCCGGAACGCCAACCTCTCCTGGGCCAGCAGTTTAGCGATGTTGGCGTTCTAGGCTTGCGTGGGTGGGTGGTTAGCGGTGTATTTCTGCCGGCGCTCCAATGTCTGAGAGATGGTGGGTTGTTGTAAAGAAGCGCCTGATGGTGCCTTTGATGGTGCAGGAGAAGGAGATAAGACAGGACCAGGGGAGGATGAGGGAGAAGTCAACAAAGTGGCGGAGGCAGATGAAGTGATGTCCTGGCTCGTCCTCTGGAGTGCACTGTGAGCAGAGGCAGTGGCATGAACGGCGGGCGACGTTTGTCCTGCCGTTGCTGCCTGCCACTGATTCCATTGCTTGGATTCCAAATGACGGTGCATTGAAGTGGTGGACAGGTTGCTCTTCTCAGGGCCCCTACTCGATTTCGAGAGGCAAATTGTGTAGACGACACTATATCTGTCCTCGGCGCATTCCTTGAAAAAACTCTACACCTTCAAGAAACGTGCCCTCGATGGGGGAGTTTTTCTGGGCTGGGTACAAAAGGGAACATCTTCGGACATTCCGGGTCTGGCCTGGCTTCGGCAAAGCAGCTGACCTCTGCCTCTGGACATGTCTCTGCCTCTAGCTACCCTTTTTGGTGCTGCACCTGCCTCAACATCCACACTACTTTCCCAGCTTGACATCTGCCTTGTCCAGGTGGGGTCTTTGTCCTCGTCGTCCACCACCTCCTCTTCCAACTCCTGTCTCGCCTCCTCCTCCTGCACAATGCGCATGTCAACTGGCTCTCCTGACAGCAACTGCGTCTCATCGTCGTCGATGAGGGTGGGTTGCTGGTCATCCGCCACCAAATCGACCGGAGATGGAATGGAGGAGACTCTAGTGTTTGAGCATCTGGACACAGATACTCGTCTGTTAGGTCCGTGGAATCGCGAAATGGAGGGGCAGGTTGCGGTACAGTCAAAGGAAGGGAGAACAGCTCTGGGGAGCAGGGACAGTTGGGGTTATTGTTCTGGGAAGATTGGGAATTTTGGGTGGAAGGAGGACAAGACTGTTGGGTAAGAGGAGGTAGAGGCTGCCTGGCTGGTGGACAATGTGCTTTAAGCGTTATCCGACAGCCATTGCAAGACCTGGTCCTGGTTCTCGGGCCTACTAATCTTTGTACCATTCAGCCTAGTTAATGTGGAACTTTTGTGCAAAGCGCAGAACTTAGGGCTCGCCTGATGTTAAGGGACACACGCTGGTACAAGGCTCAACTCACCCTAAGTGCCAAAAACACTGCTGGTGCAAGGCTCTACTCATGCCAAGGGCCTCAATCTCTGCTGGTAGCTCAGCTTAAGGTCATGTAACTTTGTTTGGAAGGGCTCATGTTAAGGGCTAGAAAAGTGAATTTTGGAAGGTCTTACCACATCACACACACACACACACACACACACACACACACACACTCAAAATGACAGTTAAGGGTGAGGGCTTTTGGAATTCCCATTGCCTATTCCATTTGTGGTTGTCATGGGGAACGTGATTTAAAGGGGTGGTTGTTACTGTTTGTTGAGCTTAAATTGGGGTTTGTGTCCATCCATTTGGGGAGTAAAGAAGGTTTCCAGGTATTTTCCTACTTTGATAGAGGTTTTTTTGAATGTGTATAGTGTGTAGTTGTTAGGCTGTGATGTTGGGGTAATAGAGGGTCTTTGGTGTGTTAGATGCCCCCAGACATGCTTCCCCTGCTGTCCCAGTGTCATTCCAGGGTGTTGGTATCATTTCCTGGGGTGTCATAGTGGACTTGGTGACCCTCCAGACACGGATTTGGGTTTCCCCCTTAACGAGTATCTGTTCCCCATAGACTATAATGGGGTTCGAAACCCGTTCGAACACACGAACATTGAGCGGCTGTTCGAATCGAATTTCGAACCTCGAACATTTTAGTGTTCGCTCATCTCTAGCGGGGATGAATACACATTAATTTCTGTTATGTATCCGCAAAAAGTGTGGCAGATGTAAATAGTGTCACAACAAGAAAAAAGATGTCTATGCTAAACATGGCCACCCTAGCCAGTATACGACACATGCGTGTATTAATCTTATATATTAGAAAAAAGAAAGAGATACACCTGTCCAATATGAAAATAGACATACATGGACAGTCAGCAACAGCGGCACCATAACAATCAGCAACTCCATGATAAAACCTTTTCAATTCCCAGAAATCGGTGAGAATATACGGAGGTGTTTTACAAACCAAATAGATATTTGAATAAACAAAAAACTAAAGGTTAAGAAATTCAAATAAACATCCACCAGAGTGTACTTAGGCAATTGCAAGTCTAAATGACAAAGATGTATTAATGATAAATATAGGCGAGATCATTACGTCTGTTGAGACCTAGGGGATGGCGAGTATTTAACTTCAGAATCCATGAGGCTTCTCGTATCTTAAGCCGATGTTCTCTGTCTCCCCCACAAACTGATCTTTTAACCAAATCAATGACTTTGAAAAGAAAAGTACTAGTATCACCACCATGATTTTGAATAAAATGAGTAGAGACTCCTGTGGATTTGTTACATTGTGCATTAGTTAGACGGTATAAATGTTCAGCGATTCGTGTTTTCAACATGCGAGTAGTGCAACCTACATACGGTAGTTCATGTTGCAGGTTGTACAAGTGATTAAATAAACCACGTAAGAGCTTGAACAATTAAGGAAGTCCCTAATCGAAAATGAACCATTGCCATCCGTTTTACTAAATGTTGAGGTCTTGTGGGCACATTTGCAGACATTACATCTGGGCATACCGCATTTGAAAAACCCTTTTAAATGGAGCCAAGTAGTTGTTTGTATCTTGGGTTGTTTAACCTACAGACTAGGAGAAAGCATATGCCCCAGTGTTTTGCCTTTTTTTGAAACAAATCTACAGCCCGATGATAAAATATCACCGAGAACCTCATCTTGATAAAGCACTGGAATATATTTACGGATGATTTCTGTTATTTGATGGTAATGGTGGCTATAGGTCGTTGAAAAATAAACGGAATCTTTGCCCTTTTTGTTTTTGTTTGAGTTGGATAATAAATCCTTTCTTGTGGCTCTGGCAACAATTTTGTCTGCCCTTTGTAGCGTCCAGTGAGGGTATCCACGTTTTCTAAATCTCGACTCCATTTCTTTTTTATTACATTGGTCTGCTGATTCCAATGGACATGCTCTTGTTGCCCTAATATATTCCCCTATAGGTAAAGAATGTATCGTATGCTGTGGGTGTTGACTAGTGGCATATAGTAAAGTATTCCCAGATGTGGCTTTTCTGTATAGACTAGTTGTAACCATACCTGTATCGGTATCACCAAATAGTGTGACATCTAGGAAATCAACACTAGTAATTCCTATATGATGGGTACATTTTAAGTTGAAACTATTGCCATTAACATACTCCATAAATTTGGGAATATTATTTCTGTCACCCTTCCAGACAATCAATAGGTCGTCGATGTATCGACCAAAGTAAATCAGGGAGTCTTTAAATGGATTTACCTCATTGAAAATAAAGATGTGCTCCCAGTATGCCATCACCAAATTAGCCACAGAGGGCGAAAATTTAGCCCCCATGGGGACGCCCTGTATTTGTAAAAAGTAATCCCCGTTAAATGTGAAATAATTGTGAGATAATACAAAATCTATTACAGATAGAAAAAACTCACAGAATATCGGTGGAAAATTCAAAAACTGGCGTAGGTGAAAGAATACAGAATCCCTAACTAATGTGTGTGGAATTGATGAATATAAGGACACGACATCGCACGAGAGCCACAAATAATCCCCCCTCCACTGAAACCCATCAAATATCCGGAGGAGCTCCTTAGTGTCTTTTATGTGGCCCGGAACCCTGACCACAAAGGGCTGCAGGAGTCCGTCCACCCATTGACATAATCTGTCACATAATGACCCAATACCGGATATGATGGGTCTCAGTGGAGGGGGAAAAACTTTTTTTTGTATCTTTGGGAGCCCGTGGAAAACGGGCACCACGGGAAAATTTGGTTTCAAGTATTTAACATCCGACTCAGAAAATACATCCAAACAGCGTCCTTCCTCTCGCAGTCTCACCATACTATCTGTAAGGAGCTGAGTAGGATCGGCTGCCAAACGTTTATAGGTGGTAGAAGCATTAAGAATAGAATATACTGAATTGTCATAGTCGGAAGAACTCATCACTACCATCATCCCACCCTTGTCTGCTGCTCTCATTACCATTTCTTTATTATTTTGAAGTTTGGACAAACTGCGCCTTTCTCCCAAGGACAAATTATCTGGAATTGAGATGTCAGAAACATTATTGTAAAGGCGAGTTAGTTCTTTTTCTACCGGTCCAGTGCCACTGTTCTGGAACCTATGGGGTAAGAGTATGGATTTGTAATTTGCACAGAGGTGTTAACACTTAAACTAGTGCTAGAATCAGATAAATCTTGTAGTTTTCAGACAACACTGCTCCCTAAAAGATAAACCCTGAAACTCATTTGGATCAGAGGAAATTAACTCAATATTGTGACCATTACTATTATAGAAATGACGTTTGATAGTTAAATTTCTAATAAACCAATTGACATCAAGTAGTGGATTGAAAAGGTCAAATTTACTGGAGGGTAAAAAACCCAACCCCATTGAGAGTAACGGAAAATCAATATCATTAAGGGCGAGACGGGATAAATTCATAACATTGTGTCTTATTATTGGAGACTTAAACATTAGACCATGATTTCTATGTCCACTGTCAAGCTGTAATTTTTAAAGAAAAGATATTTTTTCAAATAAAGAAGATTTGTTTTTATAAGACATGCTGGATCCTCATCTGTATGTATGCAATGATCATTACATCGCTCATCTCTCTGTCTTGTATCGTCTATTATAGTCTGATCATTAGATCTCTCATCTCTGTGTCTTGTATCGTCTATTACAGTCTGATCATTAGATCGCTCATCTCTCTGTCTTGTATCGTCTATTATAGTCTGATCATTAGATCGCTCATCTCTCTGTCTTGTATCGTCTATTATAGTCTGATCATTAGATCACTCATCTCTATGTCTTGTATCGTCTATTATAGTCTGATCATTAGATCGCTCATCTCTGTGTCTTGTATCGTCTATTATAGTCTGATCATTAGATCGCTCATCTCTGTGTCTTGTATCGTCTATTACAGTCTGATCATTAGATCGCTCATCTCTGTGTCTTGTATCGTCTATTATAGTCTGATCATTAGATCGCTCATCTCTGTGTCTTGTATCGTCTATTACAGTCTGATCATTAGATCGCTCATCTCTCTGTCTTATATCGTCTATTATAGTCTGATCATTAGATCTCTCATCTCTGTGTCTTGTATCGTCTATTATAGTCTGATCATTAGATCTCTCATCTCTGTGTCTTGTATCGTCTATTATAGTCTGATCATTAGATCGCTCATCTCTCTGTCTTGTATCGTCTATTATAGTCTGATCATTAGATCGCTCATCTCTGTGTCTTGTATCGTCTATTATAGTCTGATCATTAGATCGCTCATCTCTCTGTCTTGTATCGTCTATTATAGTCTGATCATTAGATCACTCATCTCTGTGTCTTGTATTGTCTATTACAGTCTGATCATTAGATCGCTCATCTCTCTGTCTTGTATCGTCTATTATAGTCTGATCATTAGATCGCTCATCTCTCTGTCTTGTATCGTCTATTATAGTCTGATCATTAGATCACTCATCTCTGTGTCTTGTATCGTCTATTACAGTCTGATCATTAGATCGCTCATCTCTCTGTCTTGTATCGTCTATTATAGTCTGATCATTAGATCGCTCATCTCTCTGTCTTGTATCGTCTATTATAGTCTGATCATTAGATCACTCATCTCTATGTCTTGTATCGTCTATTATAGTCTGATCATTAGATCGCTCATCTCTGTGTCTTGTATCGTCTATTATAGTCTGATCATTAGATCGCTCATCTCTGTGTCTTGTATCGTCTATTACAGTCTGATCATTAGATCGCTCATCTCTGTGTCTTGTATCGTCTATTATAGTCTGATCATTAGATCGCTCATCTCTGTGTCTTGTATCGTCTATTACAGTCTGATCATTAGATCGCTCATCTCTCTGTCTTATATCGTCTATTATAGTCTGATCATTAGATCTCTCATCTCTGTGTCTTGTATCGTCTATTATAGTCTGATCATTAGATCTCTCATCTCTGTGTCTTGTATCGTCTATTATAGTCTGATCATTAGATCGCTCATCTCTCTGTCTTGTATCGTCTATTATAGTCTGATCATTAGATCGCTCATCTCTGTGTCTTGTATCGTCTATTATAGTCTGATCATTAGATCGCTCATCTCTCTGTCTTGTATCGTCTATTATAGTCTGATCATTAGATCACTCATCTCTGTGTCTTGTATTGTCTATTACAGTCTGATCATTAGATCGCTCATCTCTCTGTCTTGTATCGTCTATTATAGTCTGATCATTAGATCGCTCATCTCTCTGTCTTGTATCGTCTATTATAGTCTGATCATTAGATCACTCATCTCTGTGTCTTGTATCGTCTATTACAGTCTGATCATTAGATCGCTCATCTCTCTGTCTTGTATCGTCTATTATAGTCTGATCATTAGATCGCTCATCTCTCTGTCTTGTATCGTCTATTATAGTCTGATCATTAGATCACTCATCTCTATGTCTTGTATCGTCTATTATAGTCTGATCATTAGATCGCTCATCTCTGTGTCTTGTATCGTCTATTATAGTCTGATCATTAGATCGCTCATCTCTGTGTCTTGTATCGTCTATTACAGTCTGATCATTAGATCGCTCATCTCTGTGTCTTGTATCGTCTATTATAGTCTGATCATTAGATCGCTCATCTCTGTGTCTTGTATCGTCTATTACAGTCTGATCATTAGATCGCTCATCTCTCTGTCTTATATCGTCTATTATAGTCTGATCATTAGATCTCTCATCTCTGTGTCTTGTATCGTCTATTATAGTCTGATCATTAGATCTCTCATCTCTGTGTCTTGTATCGTCTATTATAGTCTGATCATTAGATCGCTCATCTCTCTGTCTTGTATCGTCTATTATAGTCTGATCATTAGATCGCTCATCTCTGTGTCTTGTATCGTCTATTATAGTCTGATCATTAGATCGCTCATCTCTCTGTCTTGTATCGTCTATTATAGTCTGATCATTAGATCGCTCATCTCTCTGTCTTATATCGTCTATTATAGTCTGATCATTAGATCGCTCATCTCTGTGTCTTGTATCGTCTATTATAGTCTGATCATTAGATCGCTCATCTCTGAGTCTTGTATCGTCTATTATAGCCTGATCATTAAATCGCTCATCTCTCTGTCTTGTATCGTCTATTATAGTCTGATCATTAGATCACTCATCTCTATGTCTTGTATCGTCTATTATAGTCTGATCATTAGATCGCTCATCTCTGTGTCTTGTATCGTCTATTATAGTCTGATCATTAGATCGCTCATCTCTCTGTCTTGTATCGTCTATTATAGTCTGATCATTAGATCGCTTATCTCTATATCTTGTATCGTCTATTATAGTCTGATCATTAGATCGCTCATCTCTGTGTCTTGTATCGTCTATTATAGTCTGATCATTAGATCTCTCATCTCTGTGTCTTGTATCGTCTATTACAGTCTGATCATTAGATCGCTCATCTCTGTGTCTTGTATCGTCTATTATAGTCTGATCATTAGATCGCTCATCTCTATGTCTTGTATCGTCTATTATAGTCTGATCATTAGATCGCTCATCTCTCTGTCTTATATCGTCTATTATAGTCTGATCATTAGATCGCTCATCTCTCTGTCTTATATCGTCTATTATAGTCTGATCATTAGATCGCTCATCTCTCTGTCTTATATCGTCTATTATAGTCTGATCATTAGATCGCTCATCTCTGTGTCTTGTATCGTCTATTACAGTCTGATCATTAAATCGCTCATCTCTCTGTCTTGTATCGTCTATTATAGTCTGATCATTAGATCACTCATCTCTATGTCTTGTATCGTCTATTATAGTCTGATCATTAGATCGCTCATCTCTGTGTCTTGTATCGTCTATTATAGTCTGATCATTAGATCGCTCATCTCTCTGTCTTGTATCGTCTATTATAGTCTGATCATTAGATCGCTCATCTCTCTGTCTTGTATCGTCTATTATAGTCTGATCATTAGATCTCTCATCTCTGTGTCTTGTATCGTCTATTACAGTCTGATCATTAGATCGCTCATCTCTATGTCTTGTATCGTCTATTATAGTCTGATCATTAGATCGCTCATCTCTGTGTCTTGTATCGTCTATTATAGTCTGATCATTAGATCGCTCATCTCTCTGTCTTGTATCGTCTATTATAGTCTGATCATTAGATTGCTCATCTCTGTGTCTTGTATCGTCTATTATAGTCTGATCATTAGATCGCTCATCTCTGTGTCTTGTATCGTCTATTACAGTCTGATCATTAGATCGCTCATCTCTGTGTCTTGTATCGTCTATTATAGTCTGATCATTAGATCGCTCATCTCTCTGTCTTGTATTGTCTATTATAGTCTGATCATTAGATCGCTCATCTCTATGTCTTGTATCGTCTATTATAGAATGATCATTAGATCGCTCATCTCTATGTCTTGTATCGTCTATTATAGTCTGATCATTAGATCGCTCATCTCTGTGTCTTGTATCGTCTATTATAGTCTGATCATTAGATCTCTCATCTCTATGTCTTGTATCGTCTATTATAGTCTGATCATTAGATCGTTCATCTCTGTGTCTTGTATCGTCTATTATAGTCTGATCATTAGATCGCTCATCTCTGTGTCTTGTATCGTCTATTATAGTCTGATCATTAGATCGCTCATCTCTCTGTCTTGTATCGTCTATTATAGTCTGATCATTAGATCGCTCATCTCTCTGTCTTGTATCGTCTATTATAGTCTGATCATTAGATCGCTCATCTCTGTGTCTTGTATCGTCTATTACAGTCTGATCATTAGATCGCTCATCTCTCTGTCTTGTATCGTCTATTATAGTCTGATCATTAGATCGCTCATCTCTCTGTCTTGTATCGTCTATTATAGTCTGATCATTAGATCGCTCATCTCTCTGTCTTGTATCGTCTATTATAGCCTGATCATTAGATCGCTCATCTCTCTGTCTTGTATCGTCTATTACAGTCTGATCATTAAATCGCTCATCTCTATGTCTTGTATCGTCTATTATAGTCTGATCATTAGATCGCTCATCTCTCTGTCTTGTATCGTCTATTACAGTCTGATCATTAAATCGCTCATCTCTATGTCTTGTATCGTCTATTATAGTCTGATCATTAGATCGCTCATCTCTGTGTCTTGTATCGTCTATTACAGTCTGATCATTAAATCGCTCATCTCTCTGTCTTGTATCGTCTATTATAGTCTGATCATTAGATCACTCATCTCTATGTCTTGTATCGTCTATTACAGTCTGATCATTAAATCGCTCATCTCTGTGTCTTGTATCGTCTATTATAGTCTGATCATTAGATCGCTCATCTCTCTGTCTTGTATCGTCTATTACAGTCTGATCATTAAATCGCTCATCTCTGTGTCTTGTATCGTCTATTATAGCCTGATCATTAGATCGCTCATCTCTGTGTCTTGTATCGTCTATTACAGTCTGATCATTAAATCGCTCATCTCTCTGTCTTGTATCGTCTATTATAGTCTGATCATTAGATCACTCATCTCTATGTCTTGTATCGTCTATTATAGTCTGATCATTAGATCGCTCATCTCTGTGTCTTGTATCGTCTATTATAGTCTGATCATTAGATCGCTCATCTCTGTGTCTTGTATCGTCTATTATAGTCTGATCATTAGATCGCTCATCTCTGTGTCTTGTATCGTCTATTACAGTCTGATCAATAAATTGCTCATCTCTCTGTCTTGTATCGTCTATTATAGTCTGATCATTAGATCACTCATCTCTATGTCTTGTATCGTCTATTATAGTCTGATCATTAGATCGCTCATCTCTGTGTCTTGTATCGTCTATTATAGTCTGATCATTAGATCTCTCATCTCTGTGTCTTGTATCGTCTATTACAGTCTGATCATTAGATCGCTCATCTCTGTGTCTTGTATCGTCTATTATAGTCTGATCATTAGATCGCTCATCTCTGTGTCTTGTATCGTCTATTACAGTCTGATCATTAGATCGCTCATCTCTCTGTCTTATATCGTCTATTATAGTCTGATCATTAGATCGCTCATCTCTGTGTCTTGTATCGTCTATTATAGTCTGATCATTAGATCGCTCATCTCTGAGTCTTGTATCGTCTATTATAGCCTGATCATTAAATCGCTCATCTCTCTGTCTTGTATCGTCTATTATAGTCTGATCATTAGATCACTCATCTCTATGTCTTGTATCGTCTATTATAGTCTGATCATTAGATCGCTCATCTCTGTGTCTTGTATCGTCTATTATAGTCTGATCATTAGATCGCTCATCTCTCTGTCTTGTATCGTCTATTATAGTCTGATCATTAGATCGCTTATCTCTATATCTTGTATCGTCTATTATAGTCTGATCATTAGATCGCTCATCTCTGTGTCTTGTATCGTCTATTATAGTCTGATCATTAGATCTCTCATCTCTGTGTCTTGTATCGTCTATTACAGTCTGATCATTAGATCGCTCATCTCTGTGTCTTGTATCGTCTATTATAGTCTGATCATTAGATCGCTCATCTCTATGTCTTGTATCGTCTATTATAGTGTGATCATTAGATCGCTCATCTCTCTGTCTTATATCGTCTATTATAGTCTGATCATTAGATCGCTCATCTCTCTGTCTTGTATCGTCTATTATAGTCTGATCATTAGATCGCTCATCTCTCTGTCTTGTATCGTCTATTATAGTCTGATCATTAGATCTCTCATCTCTGTGTCTTGTATCGTCTATTACAGTCTGATCATTAGATCGCTCATCTCTATGTCTTGTATCGTCTATTATAGTCTGATCATTAGATCGCTCATCTCTGTGTCTTGTATCGTCTATTATAGTCTGATCATTAGATCGCTCATCTCTCTGTCTTGTATCGTCTATTATAGTCTGATCATTAGATTGCTCATCTCTGTGTCTTGTATCGTCTATTATAGTCTGATCATTAGATCGCTCATCTCTGTGTCTTGTATCGTCTATTACAGTCTGATCATTAGATCGCTCATCTCTGTGTCTTGTATCGTCTATTATAGTCTGATCATTAGATCGCTCATCTCTCTGTCTTGTATTGTCTATTATAGTCTGATCATTAGATCGCTCATCTCTATGTCTTGTATCGTCTATTATAGAATGATCATTAGATCGCTCATCTCTATGTCTTGTATCGTCTATTATAGTCTGATCATTAGATCGCTCATCTCTGTGTCTTGTATCGTCTATTATAGTCTGATCATTAGATCTCTCATCTCTATGTCTTGTATCGTCTATTATAGTCTGATCATTAGATCGTTCATCTCTGTGTCTTGTATCGTCTATTATAGTCTGATCATTAGATCGCTCATCTCTGTGTCTTGTATCGTCTATTATAGTCTGATCATTAGATCGCTCATCTCTCTGTCTTGTATCGTCTATTATAGTCTGATCATTAGATCGCTCATCTCTCTGTCTTGTATCGTCTATTATAGTCTGATCATTAGATCGCTCATCTCTGTGTCTTGTATCGTCTATTACAGTCTGATCATTAGATCGCTCATCTCTCTGTCTTGTATCGTCTATTATAGTCTGATCATTAGATCGCTCATCTCTCTGTCTTGTATCGTCTATTATAGTCTGATCATTAGATCGCTCATCTCTCTGTCTTGTATCGTCTATTATAGCCTGATCATTAGATCGCTCATCTCTCTGTCTTGTATCGTCTATTACAGTCTGATCATTAAATCTCTCATCTCTATGTCTTGTATCGTCTATTATAGTCTGATCATTAGATCGCTCATCTCTCTGTCTTGTATCGTCTATTACAGTCTGATCATTAAATCGCTCATCTCTATGTCTTGTATCGTCTATTATAGTCTGATCATTAGATCGCTCATCTCTGTGTCTTGTATCGTCTATTATAGTCTGATCATTAAATCGCTCATCTCTATGTCTTGTATCGTCTATTATAGTCTGATCATTAAATCGCTCATCTCTCTGACTTGTATCGTCTATTATAGTCTGATCATTAGATCGCTCATCTCTGTGTCTTGTATCGTCTATTACAGTCTGATCATTAAATCGCTCATCTCTCTGTCTTGTATCGTCTATTATAGTCTGATCATTAGATCACTCATCTCTATGTCTTGTATCGTCTATTATAGTCTGATCATTAGATCGCTCATCTCTGTGTCTTGTATCGTCTATTATAGTCTGATCATTAGATCGCTCATCTCTGTGTCTTGTATCGTCTATTATAGTCTGATCATTAGATCGCTCATCTCTGTGTCTTGTATCGTCTATTACAGTCTGATCAATAAATTGCTCATCTCTCTGTCTTGTATCGTCTATTATAGTCTGATCATTAGATCACTCATCTCTATGTCTTGTATCGTCTATTATAGTCTGATCATTAGATCGCTCATCTCTGTGTCTTGTATCGTCTATTATAGTCTGATCATTAGATCTCTCATCTCTGTGTCTTGTATCGTCTATTACAGTCTGATCATTAGATCGCTCATCTCTGTGTCTTGTATCGTCTATTATAGTCTGATCATTAGATCGCTCATCTCTGTGTCTTGTATCGTCTATTACAGTCTGATCATTAGATCGCTCATCTCTCTGTCTTATATCGTCTATTATAGTCTGATCATTAGATCGCTCATCTCTGTGTCTTGTATCGTCTATTATAGTCTGATCATTAGATCGCTCATCTCTGAGTCTTGTATCGTCTATTATAGCCTGATCATTAAATCGCTCATCTCTCTGTCTTGTATCGTCTATTATAGTCTGATCATTAGATCACTCATCTCTATGTCTTGTATCGTCTATTATAGTCTGATCATTAGATCGCTCATCTCTGTGTCTTGTATCGTCTATTATAGTCTGATCATTAGATCGCTCATCTCTCTGTCTTGTATCGTCTATTATAGTCTGATCATTAGATCGCTTATCTCTATATCTTGTATCGTCTATTATAGTCTGATCATTAGATCGCTCATCTCTGTGTCTTGTATCGTCTATTATAGTCTGATCATTAGATCTCTCATCTCTGTGTCTTGTATCGTCTATTACAGTCTGATCATTAGATCGCTCATCTCTGTGTCTTGTATCGTCTATTATAGTCTGATCATTAGATCGCTCATCTCTATGTCTTGTATCGTCTATTATAGTCTGATCATTAGATCGCTCATCTCTCTGTCTTATATCGTCTATTATAGTCTGATCATTAGATCGCTCATCTCTCTGTCTTATATCGTCTATTATAGTCTGATCATTAGATCGCTCATCTCTCTGTCTTATATCGTCTATTATAGTCTGATCATTAGATCGCTCATCTCTGTGTCTTGTATCGTCTATTACAGTCTGATCAATAAATCGCTCATCTCTCTGTCTTGTATCGTCTATTATAGTCTGATCATTAGATCACTCATCTCTATGTCTTGTATCGTCTATTATAGTCTGATCATTAGATCGCTCATCTCTGTGTCTTGTATCGTCTATTATAGTCTGATCATTAGATCGCTCATCTCTATGTCTTGTATCGTCTATTATAGTCTGATCATTAGATCGCTCATCTCTGTGTCTTGTATCGTCTATTACAGTCTGATCATTAGATCGCTCATCTCTCTGTCTTGTATCGTCTATTATAGTCTGATCATTAGATCTCTCATCTCTGTGTCTTGTATCGTCTATTACAGTCTGATCATTAGATCGCTCATCTCTGTGTCTTGTATCGTCTATTATAGTCTGATCATTAGATCGCTCATCTCTCTGTCTTGTATCGTCTATTATAGTCTGATCATTAGATCGCTCATCTCTCTGTCTTGTATCGTCTATTATAGTCTGATCATTAGATCTCTCATCTCTGTGTCTTGTATCGTCTATTACAGTCTGATCATTAGATCGCTCATCTCTATGTCTTGTATCGTCTATTATAGTCTGATCATTAGATCGCTCATCTCTGTGTCTTGTATCGTCTATTATAGTCTGATCATTAGATCGCTCATCTCTCTGTCTTGTATCGTCTATTATAGTCTGATCATTAGATTGCTCATCTCTGTGTCTTGTATCGTCTATTATAGTCTGATCATTAGATCGCTCATCTCTGTGTCTTGTATCGTCTATTACAGTCTGATCATTAGATCGCTCATCTCTGTGTCTTGTATCGTCTATTATAGTCTGATCATTAGATCGCTCATCTCTCTGTCTTGTATTGTCTATTATAGTCTGATCATTAGATCGCTCATCTCTATGTCTTGTATCGTCTATTATAGAATGATCATTAGATCGCTCATCTCTATGTCTTGTATCGTCTATTATAGTCTGATCATTAGATCGCTCATCTCTGTGTCTTGTATCGTCTATTATAGTCTGATCATTAGATCTCTCATCTCTATGTCTTGTATCGTCTATTATAGTCTGATCATTAGATCGTTCATCTCTGTGTCTTGTATCGTCTATTATAGTCTGATCATTAGATCGCTCATCTCTGTGTCTTGTATCGTCTATTATAGTCTGATCATTAGATCGCTCATCTCTATGTCTTGTATCGTCTATTATAGTCTGATCATTAGATCGCTCATCTCTCTGTCTTGTATCGTCTATTATAGTCTGATCATTAGATCGCTCATCTCTCTGTCTTGTATCGTCTATTATAGTCTGATCATTAGATCGCTCATCTCTGTGTCTTGTATCGTCTATTACAGTCTGATCATTAGATCGCTCATCTCTCTGTCTTGTATCGTCTATTACAGTCTGATCATTAGATCGCTCATCTCTCTGTCTTGTATCGTCTATTATAGTCTGATCATTAGATCGCTCATCTCTCTGTCTTGTATCGTCTATTATAGCCTGATCATTAGATCGCTCATCTCTCTGTCTTGTATCGTCTATTATAGTCTGATCATTAAATCGCTCATCTCTATGTCTTGTATCGTCTATTATAGTCTGATCATTAGATCGCTCATCTCTGTGTCTTGTATCGTCTATTATAGTCTGATCATTAAATCGCTCATCTCTCTGTCTTGTATCGTCTATTATAGTCTGATCATTAGATCACTCATCTCTATGTCTTGTATCGTCTATTATAGTCTGATCATTAGATCGCTCATCTCTGTGTCTTGTATCGTCTATTATAGTCTGATCATTAGATCGCTCATCTCTGTGTCTTGTATCGTCTATTATAGTCTGATCATTAGATCGCTCATCTCTGTGTCTTGTATCGTCTATTACAGTCTGATCAATAAATCGCTCATCTCTCTGTCTTGTATCGTCTATTATAGTCTGATCATTAGATCACTCATCTCTATGTCTTGTATCGTCTATTATAGTCTGATCATTAGATCGCTCATCTCTGTGTCTTGTATCGTCTATTATAGTCTGATCATTAGATCTCTCATCTCTGTGTCTTGTATCGTCTATTACAGTCTGATCATTAGATCGCTCATCTCTGTGTCTTGTATCGTCTATTATAGTCTGATCATTAGATCGCTCATCTCTGTGTCTTGTATCGTCTATTACAGTCTGATCATTAGATCGCTCATCTCTCTGTCTTATATCGTCTATTATAGTCTGATCATTAGATCGCTCATCTCTGTGTCTTGTATCGTCTATTATAGTCTGATCATTAGATCGCTCATCTCTGAGTCTTGTATCGTCTATTATAGTCTGATCATTAGATCGCTCATCTCTGTGTCTTGTATCGTCTATTACAGTCTGATCATTAAATCGCTCATCTCTCTGTCTTGTATCGTCTATTATAGTCTGATCATTAGATCACTCATCTCTATGTCTTGTATCGTCTATTATAGTCTGATCATTAGATCGCTCATCTTTGTGTCTTGTATCGTCTATTATAGTCTGATCATTAGATCGCTCATCTCTCTGTCTTGTATCGTCTATTATAGTCTGATCATTAGATCGCTTATCTCTATATCTTGTATCGTCTATTATAGTCTGATCATTAGATCGCTCATCTCTGTGTCTTGTATCGTCTATTATAGTCTGATCATTAGATCTCTCATCTCTGTGTCTTGTATCGTCTATTACAGTCTGATCATTAGATCGCTCATCTCTGTGTCTTGTATCGTCTATTATAGTCTGATCATTAGATCGCTCATCTCTATGTCTTGTATCGTCTATTATAGTCTGATCATTAGATCGCTCATCTCTCTGTCTTATATCGTCTATTATAGTCTGATCATTAGATCGCTCATCTCTCTGTCTTATATCGTCTATTATAGTCTGATCATTAGATCGCTCATCTCTCTGTCTTATATCGTCTATTATAGTCTGATCATTAGATCGCTCATCTCTCTGTCTTGTATCGTCTATTATAGTCTGATCATTAGATCACTCATCTCTATGTCTTGTATCGTCTATTATAGTCTGATCATTAGATCGCTCATCTCTGTGTCTTGTATCGTCTATTATAGTCTGATCATTAGATCGCTCATCTCTATGTCTTGTATCGTCTATTATAGTCTGATCATTAGATCGCTCATCTCTGTATCTTGTATCGTCTATTACAGTCTGATCATTAGATCGCTCATCTCTCTGTCTTGTATCGTCTATTACAGTCTGATCATTAGATCGCTCATCTCTCTGTCTTGTATCGTCTATTATAGTCTGATCATTAGATCTCTCATCTCTGTGTCTTGTATCGTCTATTACAGTCTGATCATTAGATCGCTCATCTCTCTGTCTTGTATCGTCTATTATAGTCTGATCATTAGATCGCTCATCTCTCTGTCTTGTATCGTCTATTATAGTCTGATCATTAGATCGCTCATCTCTCTGTCTTGTATCGTCTATTATAGTCTGATCATTAGATCTCTCATCTCTGTGTCTTGTATCGTCTATTACAGTCTGATCATTAGATCGCTCATCTCTATGTCTTGTATCGTCTATTATAGTCTGATCATTAGATCGCTCATCTCTGTGTCTTGTATCGTCTATTATAGTCTGATCATTAGATCGCTCATCTCTCTGTCTTGTATCGTCTATTATAGTCTGATCATTAGATCGCTCATCTCTGTGTCTTGTATCGTCTATTATAGTCTGATCATTAGATCGCTCATCTCTGTGTCTTGTATCGTCTATTACAGTCTGATCATTAGATCGCTCATCTCTGTGTCTTGTATCGTCTATTATAGTCTGATCATTAGATCGCTCATCTCTCTGTCTTGTATCGTCTATTATAGTCTGATCATTAGATCGCTCATCTCTGTGTCTTGTATCGTCTATTATAGTCTGATCATTAGATCGCTCATCTCTGTGTCTTGTATCGTCTATTACAGTCTGATCATTAGATCGCTCATCTCTGTGTCTTGTATCGTCTATTATAGTCTGATCATTAGATCGCTCATCTCTATGTCTTGTATCGTCTATTATAGCCTGATCATTAAATCGCTCATCTCTGTGTCTTGTATCGTCTATTATAGTCTGATCATTAGATCGCTCATCTCTATGTCTTGTATCGTCTATTATAGAATGATCATTAGATCGCTCATCTCTATGTCTTGTATCGTCTATTATAGTCTGATCATTAGATCGCTCATCTCTGTGTCTTGTATCGTCTATTATAGTCTGATCATTAGATCTCTCATCTCTGTGTCTTGTATCGTCTATTACAGTCTGATCATTAGATCGCTCATCTCTGTGTCTTGTATCGTCTATTATAGTCTGATCATTAGATCGCTCATCTCTCTGTCTTGTATTGTCTATTATAGTCTGATCATTAGATCGCTCATCTCTGAGTCTTGTATCGTCTATTATAGCCTGATCATTAGATCACTCATCTCTATGTCTTGTATCGTCTATTATAGTCTGATCATTAGATCGTTCATCTCTGTGTCTTGTATCGTCTATTATAGTCTGATCATTAGATCGCTCATCTCTGTGTCTTGTATCGTCTATTATAGTCTGATCATTAGATCGCTCATCTCTATGTCTTGTATCGTCTATTATAGTCTGATCATTAGATCGCTCATCTCTCTGTCTTGTATCGTCTATTATAGTCTGATCATTAGATCGCTCATCTCTCTGTCTTGTATCGTCTATTATAGTCTGATCATTAGATCGCTCATCTCTCTGTCTTGTATCGTCTATTATAGCCTGATCATTAGATCGCTCATCTCTCTGTCTTGTATCGTCTATTACAGTCTGATCATTAAATCGCTCATCTCTATGTCTTGTATCGTCTATTATAGTCTGATCATTAGATCGCTCATCTCTGTGTCTTGTATCGTCTATTATAGTCTGATCATTAAATCGCTCATCTCTATGTCTTGTATCGTCTATTATAGTCTGATCATTAAATCGCTCATCTCTCTGACTTGTATCGTCTATTATAGTCTGATCATTAGATCGCTCATCTCTGTGTCTTGTATCGTCTATTACAGTCTGATCATTAAATCGCTCATCTCTCTGTCTTGTATCGTCTATTATAGTCTGATCATTAAATCGCTCATCTCTCTGACTTGTATCGTCTATTATAGTCTGATCATTAGATCGCTCATCTCTGTGTCTTGTATCGTCTATTATAGTCTGATCATTAGATCACTCATCTCTATGTCTTGTATCGTCTATTATAGTCTGATCATTAAATCGCTCATCTCTCTGACTTGTATCGTCTATTATAGTCTGATCATTAGATCGCTCATCTCTGTGTCTTGTATCGTCTATTATAGTCTGATCATTAGATCACTCATCTCTATGTCTTGTATCGTCTATTATAGTCTGATCATTAGATCGCTCATCTCTGTGTCTTGTATCGTCTATTATAGTCTGATCATTAGATCGCTCATCTCTATGTCTTGTATCGTCTATTATAGTCTGATCATTAAATCGCTCATCTCTATGTCTTGTATCGTCTATTATAGTCTGATCATTAAATCGCTCATCTCTCTGACTTGTATCGTCTATTATAGTCTGATCATTAGATCGCTCATCTCTGTGTCTTGTATCGTCTATTATAGTCTGATCATTAGATCACTCATCTCTATGTCTTGTATCGTCTATTATAGTCTGATCATTAGATCGCTCATCTCTGTGTCTTGTATCGTCTATTATAGTCTGATCATTAGATCGCTCATCTCTATGTCTTGTATCGTCTATTATAGTCTGATCATTAGATCGCTCATCTCTGTGTCTTGTATCGTCTATTACAGTCTGATCATTAGATCGCTCATCTCTCTGTCTTGTATCGTCTATTACAGTCTGATCATTAGATCGCTCATCTCTCTGTCTTGTATCGTCTATTACAGTCTGATCATTAGATCTCTCATCTCTGTGTCTTGTATCGTCTATTATAGTCTGATCATTAGATCGCTCATCTCTGTGTCTTGTATCGTCTATTATAGTCTGATCATTAGATCGCTCATCTCTCTGTCTTGTATCGTCTATTACAGTCTGATCATTAGATCGCTCATCTCTCTGTCTTGTATCGTCTATTACAGTCTGATCATTAGATCGCTCATCTCTCTGTCTTGTATCGTCTATTACAGTCTGATCATTAGATCTCTCATCTCTGTGTCTTGTATCGTCTATTACAGTCTGATCATTAGATCGCTCATCTCTCTGTCTTGTATCGTCTATTATAGTCTGATCATTAGATCGCTCATCTCTCTGTCTTGTATCGTCTATTATAGTCTGATCATTAGATCTCTCATCTCTCTGTCTTGTATCGTCTATTATAGTCTGATCATTAGATCTCTCATCTCTCTGTCTTGTATCGTCTATTATAGTCTGATCATTAGATCGCTCATCTCTGTGTCTTGTATCGTCTATTACAGTCTGATCATTAGATCGCTCATCTCTGTGTCTTGTATCGTCTATTATAGTCTGATCATTAGATCGCTCATCTCTCTGTCTTGTATTGTCTATTATAGTCTGATCATTAGATCGCTCATCTCTATGTCTTGTATCGTCTATTATAGAATGATCATTAGATCGCTCATCTCTATGTCTTGTATCGTCTATTATAGTCTGATCATTAGATCGCTCATCTCTGTGTCTTGTATCGTCTATTATAGTCTGATCATTAGATCTCTCATCTCTGTGTCTTGTATCGTCTATTACAGTCTGATCATTAGATCGCTCATCTCTGTGTCTTGTATCGTCTATTATAGTCTGATCATTAGATCGCTCATCTCTCTGTCTTGTATTGTCTATTATAGTCTGATCATTAGATCGCTCATCTCTGAGTCTTGTATCGTCTATTATAGCCTGATCATTAGATCACTCATCTCTATGTCTTGTATCGTCTATTATAGTCTGATCATTAGATCGTTCATCTCTGTGTCTTGTATCGTCTATTATAGTCTGATCATTAGATCGCTCATCTCTCTGTCTTGTATCGTCTATTATAGTCTGATCATTAGATCGCTCATCTCTGTGTCTTGTATCGTCTATTATAGTCTGATCATTAGATCGCTCATTTCTATGTCTTGTATCGTCTATTATAGTCTGATCATTAGATCGCTCATCTCTATGTCTTGTATCGTCTATTATAGTCTGATCATTAGATCGCTCATCTCTCTGTCTTGTATCGTCTATTATAGTCTGATCATTAGATCGCTCATCTCTCTGTCTTGTATCGTCTATTATAGTCTGATCATTAGATCGCTCATCTCTGTGTCTTGTATCGTCTATTACAGTCTGATCATTAGATCGCTCATCTCTCTGTCTTGTATCGTCTATTATAGTCTGATCATTAGATCGCTCATCTCTCTGTCTTGTATCGTCTATTATAGTCTGATCATTAGATCGCTCATCTCTCTGTCTTGTATCGTCTATTATAGCCTGATCATTAGATCGCTCATCTCTCTGTCTTGTATCGTCTATTACAGTCTGATCATTAAATCGCTCATCTCTATGTCTTGTATCGTCTATTATAGTCTGATCATTAGATCGCTCATCTCTGTGTCTTGTATCGTCTATTATAGTCTGATCATTAAATCGCTCATCTCTATGTCTTGTATCGTCTATTATAGTCTGATCATTAGATCGCTCATCTCTGTGTCTTGTATCGTCTATTACAGTCTGATCATTAGATCGCTCATCTCTATGTCTTGTATCGTCTATTATAGTCTGATCATTAAATCGCTCATCTCTCTGACTTGTATCGTCTATTATAGTCTGATCATTAGATCGCTCATCTCTATGTCTTGTATCGTCTATTACAGTCTAGTAATTTTTGTCACCTCAATGTCCTGTCTATTTTTGTAATTTTGCGTCTTCTCTTTATGTTGTAGTTTCCTCCTTTTATTCACTGTAGAAATTATGGGAAACACAAAGGGTAAAATCCAAGGCCCGGACCAGTTGGATGGGGCTGTGCTGCACCACACGAGTAGTTTACAGTCCTTGCGTCGTCCTGGCTCAGGAGATGCCAAGAAGAAGAAAAAGGCCTCACCACAATTCCTGGATGGATCCAAGGTGAAAGATTACATATATTTTATGTACCCTCAGATCAGGCAGTAGTCAGGGGTCGGCACACTCAGGTCCGGTAGTAGTCAGGGGTCGGCACACTCAGGTCAGGTAGTAGTCAGGGGTCGGCACCCTCAGGTCAGGCAGTAGTCAGGGGTCGGCACACTCAGGTCAGGTAGTAGTCAGGGGTCGGCACACTCAGGTCCGGTAGTAGTCAGGGGTCGGCACACTCAGGTCAGGTAGTAGTCAGGGGTCGGCACCCTCAGGTCAGGCAGTAGTCAGGGGTCGGCACACTCAGGTCAGGTAGTAGTCAGGGGTCGGCACACTCAGGTCAGGTAGTAGTCAGGAGTCAGCACACTCAGGTCAGGTAGTAGTCAGGGGTCGGCACACTCAGGTCAGGTAGTAGTCAGGGGTCGGCACACTCAGTTCAGGTAGTAGTCAGGGGTCGGCACACTCAGGTCAGGTAGTAGTCAGGGGTCGGCACACTCAGGTCAGGTAGTAGTCAGGAGTCGGCACACTCAGGTCAGGTAGTAGTCAGGGGTCGGCACACTCAGGTCCGGTAGTAGTCAGGGGTCGGCACCCTCAGGTCAGGTAGTAGTCAGGGGTCGGCACCCTCAGGTCAGGTAGTAGTCAGGGGTCGGCACACTCAGGTCAGGTAGTAGTCAGGGGTCGGCACCCTCAGGTCAGGTAGTAGTCAGGGGTCGGCACCCTCAGGTCAGGCAGTAGTCAGGGGTCGGCACACTCAGGTCAGGTAGTAGTCAGGAGTCAGCACACTCAGGTCAGGTAGTAGTCAGGGGTCGGCACACTCAGTTCAGGTAGTAGTCAGGGGTCGGCACACTCAGGTCAGGTAGTAGTCAGGGGTCGGCACACTCAGGTCAGGTAGTAGTCAGGGGTCGGCACCCTCAGGTCAGGTAGTAGTCAGGGGTCGGCACACTCAGTTCAGGTAGTAGTCAGGGGTCCGCACACTCAGGTCAGGTAGTAGTCAGGGGTCGGCACCCTCAGGTCAGGCAGTAGTCAGGGGTCGGCACCCTCAGGTCAGGCAGTAGTCAGGGGTTGGCACTCTCAGGTCAGGTAGTAGTCAGGGGTTGGCACCCTCAGATCAGGCAGTAGTCAGGGGTCGGCACACTCAGGTCAGGTAGTAGTCAGGGGTTGGCACACTCAGGTCAGGTAGTAGTCAGGGGTCCGCACACTCAGGTCAGGTAGTAGTCAGGAGTCAGCACACTCAGGTCAGGTAGTAGTCAGGGGTCGGCACCCTCAGGTCAGGTAGTAGTCAGGGGTTGGCACACTCAGGTCAGGCAGTAGTCAGGGGTCGGCACACTCAGATCAGGCAGTAGTCAGGGGTCGGCACCCTCAGGTCAGGTAGTAGTCAGGGGTCGGCACCCTCAGGTCAGGCAGTAGTCAGGGGTCGGCACACTCAGGTCAGGTAGTAGTCAGGAGTCAGCACACTCAGGTCAGGTAGTAGTCAGGAGTCAGCACACTCAGGTCAGGTAGTAGTCAGGGGTCCGCACACTCAGATCAGGCAGTAGTCAGGGGTCCGCACACTCAGGTCAGGCAGTAGTCAGGGGTCGGCACACTCAGGTCAGGTAGTAGTCAGGGGTCGGCACACTCAGGTCAGGTAGTAGTCAGGGGTCGGCACCCTCAGGTCAGGTAGTAGTCAGGGGTCGGCACACTCAGGTCAGGTAGTAGTCAGGAGTCGGCACACTCAGGTCAGGTAGTAGTCAGGAGTCAGCACACTCAGGTCAGGTAGTAGTCAGGGGTCGGCACCCTCAGGTCAGGTAGTAGTCAGGGGTCCGCACACTCAGGTCAGGTAGTAGTCAGGGGTCGGCACCCTCAGGTCAGGCAGTAGTCAGGGGTCGGCACCCTAAGTTCAAGTAGTAGTCAGGGGTCGGCACCCTCAGGTCAGGCAGTAGTCAGGGGTTGGCACACTCAGGTCAGGTAGTAGTCAGGGGTCAGCACCCTCAGGTCAGGTAGTAGTCAGGGGTCCGCACACTCAGGTCAGGTAGTAGTCAGGAGTCAGCACACTCAGGTCAGGTAGTAGTCAGGAGTCAGCACACTCAGGTCAGGTAGTAGTCAGGGGTCGGCACCCTCAGGTCAGGCAGTAGTCAGGGGTTGGCACACTCAGGTCAGGTAGTAGTCAGGGGTCGGCACACTCAGGTCAGGCAGTAGTCAGGGGTCAGCACCCTCAGGTCAGGTAGTAGTCAGGGGTCCGCACACTCAGGTCAGGTAGTAGTCAGGAGTCAGCACACTCAGGTCAGGTAGTAGTCAGGAGTCAGCACACTCAGGTCAGGTAGTAGTCAGGGGTCGGCACCCTCAGGTCAGGCAGTAGTCAGGGGTTGGCACACTCAGGTCAGGTAGTAGTCAGGGGTCCGCACACTCAGGTCAGGTAGTAGTCAGGAGTCAGCACACTCAGGTCAGGTAGTAGTCAGGGGTCGGCACCCTCAGGTCAGGCAGTAGTCAGGGGTTGGCACACTCAGGTCAGGTAGTAGTCAGGGGTCGGCACACTCAGGTCAGGCAGTAGTCAGGGGTCAGCACCCTCAGGTCAGGCAGTAGTCAGGGGTTGGCACACTCAGGTCAGGTAGTAGTCAGGGGTCAGCACCCTCAGGTCAGGCAGTAGTCAGGAGTCAGCACACTCAAGTCAGGTAGTAGTCAGGGGTTGGCACCCTCAGGTCAGGCAGTAGTCAGGGGTCGGCACCCTCAGGTCAGGTAGTAGTCAGGAGTCAGCACACTCAAGTCAGGTAGTAGTCAGGGGTTGGCACCCTCAGATCAGGCAGTAGTCAGGGGTCGGCACTCTCAGGTGAGGCAGCAGTAAGCGGTCTCCATGTATATTGTTCTCCACATATGTCCTGCTGATGCCTCCGTGCCACACCTTCTGCCACCATGTTGTTCTCCATGTAAGTCCTGGTACTGACACCGTGCCACACCTTCTGCCACCATGTTCTTCTCCACATATGTCCTGGTGCTGATAGTGTGCCACACCTTCTGCCACCATGTTGTCCTCCACGTATGTCCTGGTACTGACACCGTGCCACACCTTCTGCCACCATGTTCTTCTCCACATATGTCCTGGTGCTGATAGTGTGCCACACCTTCTGCCACCATGTTGTCCTCCACGTATGTCCTGGTACTGACACCGTGCCACACCTTCTGCCACCATGTTGTTCTCCATGTATGTCCTGGTGCTGACACCGTGCCACACCTTCTGCCACCATGTTGTTCTCCACGTATGTCCTGGTGCTGACACCGTGCCACACCTTCTGCTACCATGTTGTTCTCCATGTATGTCCTGGTGCTGATACCGTGCCACACCATCTGCCACCATGTTGTTCTCTATGTATGTCCTGATGCTGACAACGTGCCACAACTTCTGCCACCATGTTCTTCTCCACATATGTCCTGGTGATGATAGTGTGCCACACCTTCTGCCACCATGTTGTTCTCTATGTATATCCTGGTGCTGACACCGTGCCACACCTTCTGCCACCATGTTGTTATCCACATATGTCCTGGTGCTGATACCGTGCCACACCTTCTGCCACCATGTTGTTATCCACGTATGTCCTGGTGCTTATACTGTACCACACCTTTTGCCACCATGTTCTTCTCCACATATGTCCTGGTGCTGATAGTGTGCCACACCTTCTGCCACCATGTTGTCCTCCACGTATGTCCTGGTGCTGACACCGTGCCCCACCTTCTGCTACCATGTTGTTCTCCATGTATGTCCTGGTGCTGACACCGTGCCACACCTTCTGCCACCATGTTGTTCTCCACATATGTCCTGGTGCTGACACTGTGCCCCACCTTCAGCCACCATGTTGTTCTCCATGTATGTCCTGGTGCTGATACCGTGCCACACCTTCTGCCACCATGTTGTTCTCCACATATGTCCTGGTGCTGACACCGTGCCCCACCTTCAGCCACCATGTTGTTCTCCACGTATGTCCTGGTGCTGACACCGTGCCACACCTTTTGCCACCATGTTGTTCTCCATGTATGTCCTGGTGCTGATACCGTGCTACACCTTCTGCCACCATGTTGTTATCCATGTTTGTCCTGGTGCTGACACCGTGCCACACCTTCTGCCACCATGTTGTTCTCCACATATGTCCTGGTGCTGACACCGTGCCCCACCTTCAGCCACCATGTTGTTCTCCATGTATGTCCTGGTGCTGATACCGTGCTACACCTTCTGCCACCATGTTGTTCTCCACGTATGTCCTGGTGCTGACACCGTGCCACACCTTCTGCCACCATGTTGTTCTCCACGTATGTCCTGGTGCTGACACCGTGCCACACCTTCTGCCACCATGTTGTCCTCCACGTATGTCCTGGTGCTGACACCGTGCCACACCTTCTGCCACCATGTTGTTCTCCACGTATGTCCTGGTGCTGACACCGTGCCACACCTTCTGCCACCATGTTGTTCTCCACGTATGTCCTGGTGCTGACACCGTGCCACACCTTCTGCCACCATGTTGTTCTCCACGTATGTCCTGGTGCTGACACTCTGCCACACCTTCTGCCACCATGTTGTTATCCATGTATGTCCTGGTGCTGATACCGTGCCACAGCTTCTGCCACCATGTTGTTATCCATGTTTGTTCTGGTGCTGACACCGTGCTCCACCTTCTGCCACCATGTTGTCCTCCACGTATGTCCTGGTGCTGACACCGTGCCCCACCTTCAGCCACCATGTTGTTATCCATGTATGTCCTGGGGCTGACACCGTGCCACACCTTCTGCCACCATGTTGTTATCCATGTATATCCTGGTGCTGATACCGTGCCACAGCTTCTGCCACCATGTTGTTTTCCATGTATATCCTGGTGCTGACACCGTGCCACACCTTCTGCCACCATGTTGTTTTCCATGTATATCCTGGTGCTGACACCGTGCCACACCTTCTGCCACCATGTTGTTCTCCACGTATATCCTGGTGCTGATACCATGCCACAGCTTCTGCCACCATGTTGTTATCCATGTTTGTCCTGTTGCTGACACCGTGCCACACCTTCTGCCACCATGTTGTTCTCCACGTATATCCTGGTGCTGACACCGTGCCACACCTGCTGCCACCATGTTGTTATCCATGTATGTCCTGGTGCTGACACCGTACCACACCTTCTGCCACCATGTTGTTCTCCACGTATGTCCAGGTGCTGACACCGTGCCACACCTTCTGCCACCATATTGTTATCCATGTTTGTCCTGGGGCTGACACCGTGCCACACCTTCTGCCACCATGTTGTCTTCCACGTATGTCCTGGTGCTGACACCGTGCCACACCTTCTGCCACCATGTTGTCTTCCACGTATGTCCTGGTGCTGACACCGTGCCACACCTTCTGCCACCATGTTGTCTTCCACGTATGTCCTGGTGCTGACACCGTGCCACACCTTCTGCCACCATGTTGTCTTCCACGTATGTCCTGGTGCTGACACCGTGCCACACCTAATGCCACCATGTTGTCTTCCACGTATGTCCTAGTGATGACACCGTGCCACACCTTCTGCCACCATGTTGTCTTCCACGTATGTCCTGGTGCTGACACCGTGCCACACCTTCTGCCACCATGTTGTCTTCCACGTATGTCCTAGTGATGACACCGTGCCACACCTTCTGCCACCATGTTGTTCTCCATGTATGTCCTGGTGCTGACACCGTGCCACACCTTCTGCCACCATGTTGTCTTCCACGTATGTCCTGGTGCTGACACCGTGCCACACCTAATGCCACCATGTTGTCTTCCACGTATGTCCTAGTGATGACACCGTGCCACACCTTCTGCCACCATGTTGTCTTCCACGTATGTCCTGGTGCTGACACCGTGCCACACCTTCTGCCACCATGTTGTCTTCCACGTATGTCCTAGTGATGACACCGTGCCACACCTTCTGCCACCATGTTGTTCTCCATGTATGTCCTGGTGCTGACACCGTGCCACACCTTCTGCCACCATGTTGTCTTCCACGTATGTCCTGGTGCTGACACTGTGCCCGCTGTGCTGATTTTTTAATGTTTATTCCTGGTTTGACTAATTTCTTCTCAGTATAAATCCTTCTATTTCTGCTGTTAGAGATGAGCAAACCAGTAATAACATTGGGGGATCATCCGACATTTTCTATCAATTTGGGGTTGAACGATCACAAATTATTATTAGACTCCAGATTGTAATGCTCAGAGAGGTGCAGAATAATCAGCCTGACCCTCTCTGCTCTGTCTTCATTCCTGGGGGGCCCATTGTGATGAATGGCCCAGAGTTATGATTTTTTCCCATGCCCATCTCAGATATATTCCCCATTTGCCTCAGATGGATTCCCTCTACCTGATTAGCAGGATGTGAGAGATAGTGTCCACGATTACCCCCTGGAAGTGGCTTTGATCATCCCTGTGTTTCACCCTGGGCATGGCATTAGCATGTCTGTGCGAACTTCGTTAATCCTAGCAGGGGGCCATCCTGGCTCTGAGAGTTCTAACACTTAGTGGTAGACTGCTTGACTCCGTAAACACTTCAATCAGTTATGGGATTTATGAAGTTATGGTCACAGGAAAAATGATACAGTCATGACAATAACTTCCTCCTGTGTGCAGTACCAGGCCGCACGTTTCGAGCCCAAGCACGATCCAATCAGAGGCCTAGGAGGGGTTCCAGCACTGAACTCGTTACCCATAGGGAATTGGGAAATCGTCCTTGGTCTCTACCTGATGGGGACTTTGTGAGGAACCCCATCATGCCCCTAGCCAAACAGTGGGTTCACCTGGCAAAGAGTTATGGCTGTTTATAGTTATTCTGGTATAAGGTGAGGGGGCTGAGTTGCCCACCTTGCTGACCTCATTTTGGAAGGGGGCTGAGGGGAGATATATTGTCACCCATGCCAGGGCCCTGGTGTTCTTTGTTCTTCCTGGTCTGCTGGGATGTGTCACTAGGTGCTGCGATGCTGTGGAAACTGCTCTCTTGGACTATTGACTAATGCCTAGGGAAATACCATGCACCCTGGACTATTCTGGTAATGGGGTCATCAACCCCTTTCCATCTGTGGACTACCTAAAAGGACTCTAAAGCTATGTGCCCTGGATTTCATGAGTGGAATTCCGGAGATGGAATCTGGTATTATATCCGTTTCTAATCTTTTATTCTTTTTATCTCACTGCACTGTAACGTACCTTTCTGTAACCGTATAAGCTTGTAACCTCCAGTGTATATCTTTATGTATATATTCTGGCTGACTGGTATCGACCATCTTGGGTTAATAAAACTTTAAAACTTTAGAAGGCTCTTCTCGAATTATCCTATAAGGCCCGATCCTCTCTCTGGCTGTGAGAGTGGACGGTATAGATAAGAAGGTGATCGCGGTTTCTGCGCCAAAGTGGTTCTGGGCGAGACTGCGATTCATCACATTCACCAATGTCCGCCATACTTCCTCTGTGATGTCGGGGGCCCTGCATGTCAATGTAGCCAATGAGACCCAATCACAAGCTTCAGGGCTGCTGACATCACAAGCAAGGCCAAAAGACAATGGGAAGAGCCAGGAAGGAACACCATAGGCCGTAGCAGAGTCCTGGCGAGGTGAGGAGAAGCGAGTCTTTATACTGCACTCACCTCCTCTGGGGCTCCAAGTCTTATACTCTGGGGTCCAATAATAATTAATAATCGCATTTTGGCCCATAAATTGTGAGGTTTGCCCCTACTATTGCTTTCCTTTGCCTGCCGATCTCAGTCAGTCACTGGCCTGTGGACGTCATTGTCACCTCCCCTGGGCCTCCCCCCTATTATCCTCCGCGATCTGAAGAGACCCCATAATATAACGCGGCGGCCATTTTCGTTTGTCCGAGACAAATCTCCAGGTGTTTGTTTTTTTACTAAACAATTTGGAATATTTGGATGGAAGCGGACGCCGTACAACCAGATTGGCCGTGTTTACTTCATACCATGAATTCCAGTGTGTACCCCCGAGGGGTGCTGGTGGGGGTTGCACTACCATAGCTGAGAGAGCTGAGGGGTTGTCACCTGTCTGATCCCGATCTGCCTGTTGTCAGAAGATGTGCCCCACAGATTCAGGGCTCCATCCTGACATGTTCCCTCATCCAGACTCTTGGCCCCACCCCCTTGTCTCGGCACTTCTGAGAGTCGCTTCTTTTTTGCTGTATTTCCATGCTGAGTTTGGTAAGCGGGTGCGAGGGCGGACAGATGTCCAGCTGGTGTCTCCCAGGACATATTTGGTCTGTTCCCAGCTCCTTTGGGTTCTTGGTTCCACTCTGACCAGTCTAGGAGATGACATTGGGCGGTCAGTGGCTGCTCGTAGACCTGCGAGATCATCTTATTGGTTTTCAGCTTTACTATCTCACTAACTTTTGCTTCCTTCGTAGGCCGATGTTCTCAACTCCTGGGTGTCTACGAATATTAAGAAAAAAGAATGTGTGACCTTCATCCCCAGGACGTTGGGGGAGGAGTAAGTCTTCTTTGTGGTGGTGGAAGCCTTCGTTCTCCTGACTGGTGTCTGTTTGGTGATCGCGTTCTACATAGAACCTTTTTCCTCTGGGCCGAGGAGACGTCTCCCAACCCTCGAGGTGGCCATTGTCATTACATCAATGTCAATCCAGCCTACCTGGTCACCAACCATCTAAGGTGTACAGTGGTTGTGGCAGCTGATGTATGAGGAAACAAAAGGTCTGTCTATAGGGACACTCACACACTCCTCTTTACTCTCCCCGGTCAGGAGGAATATGGTTTGGCCCAACGAACATTTAGCCGACAGCTGTCTAATATGTACGGTCAAGTCTTTGGGGTACAGGTGACCAGCTGGACACTTTTCCCAATTTCTCTCCATTATTATTCTTCTCAGACAAATCTGCAGCTGTGGTCACACCAGAAAACGTCACTACCAAGGTTCAGAGTCATCGGCGTCACCTGGAATCTTGTGGGACCCTCAGACACATGTCCGAGAATTTCCAAGTGATTCTCATGGGGACATGACCTTCACAGGAACCACAAGAAATTGGGCAAAGGTGAGGTAGCCCCTGTCGTAAAGCTCATCTCCTATAGACCCCAGCTGGCCATTTATGGACCATGGTCACTCAGGACTCATGTATGGACCATGGTCACTTGTTTTGGGTGACCCCGGTGGATATTAATGAGTGCGGACATGTTCCATGCTACTTTTCCACCTTTGCTACGTAAGCCTTATTCCTTCCTCCCTTACAGTATGTGCGTGCCTCATGCGATACCAATCCCAGTGTTTTGTATGACCTGATGACACAACAATGGGGACTCAGCATGCCCAGTCTACTCATATCGGTGACCGGAGGAGCAAAGAACTTCAGTATAAGCCCAAGACTGAAAAACCAGTTCAGCCGAGGTCTGGTGAAAGCCGCGCAGACTACAGGTGAGGTCAGCCACATGGCTCAGGAGCTAAGGCCGTCTAGGTCAGGCTTATCCTGTTACTGCTTTCATACAAGTAATGGGAACAGTCAGCAGAAGAAGAGAGGAAACCATAGCAAAGGCCAAATTATGCCCCTGTGATGGTGCTTAGTCCGGCCATCATGGTACATAGACCCAATGGTTGCCCCTTTCCATGGCGTTACCACCCCTTGTTTTGCTAACAATGAGGATCCACCACCAGGCCGACCACATCCAGGCTCATGGCAGCTGCAGGGTCTATTTGTATAGGCTTTTTGGGAATCTATTATCTTATCTTGTGCAATATTTTGGGCATTGGCTGGGACCAGTGATGGTCTACACTCTAGGATTCTCCTCTCATGGTTCCACCAAGTTTGCACAATTGTTGCCTCTGACATTTCTTGTGCAGCCTCCACTTCTGTCATCCCAATGTCTAGAAGTCTGACGTACCAGGAGGGGAGACCTTGTCTTACTGGCATTTCATGCCAAGTGTAGTTGGGGCAGAGCTGGAGCTCCCCCAGAACGTCGCCTTGTTCCTGACCTCTGTCTCCTCGTTCAGGTGCCTGGATCATCACGGGAGGTTCTCATGCTGGTGTCATGAAGCATGTGGGAGAGGCCATACGAGACTTCAGTGGAGATCAGGAGGGATCAGAGATCGTCCTCATTGGCATTGCCACCTGGGGCATTGTCCACAACAGAGAATACCTACTGAGTGAAGCGGTGAGACCTCCCCCCCCCCCCCAATATGTCCTCAGCAACCATCTCACAAGGATCTGCAGCACAGAGCTGGAGGATTAGGTGAAGCCAAGAATTCTCTATCCCTCCTGATAGCTGCCCTATAGGAAATTACATGGACATCACCTCGAAATGCACCGAAAACTAGACAAAAACACAGAAGGGATCAGTTTAGGATTCCGGGGGCTCAGTGAAATAAGGGTTGTCTATCAGGGCAACAAACATTGCAAGAATGTGGAAGTGTAACATACAGATGGAGTAACACAAACCACCTTACCCGCTGGTGACTACAAAATATCATCGGGGGCACCATAGAGGTCCTCACTATATCTGTCATCTCCTATAATACTGCCCCCTGTGGTCCTCACTAGTATCACTGATCTCCTATAATACTACCCCCTGTGGTCCTCACTAGTATTACTGATCTCCTATAATACTGCCCCCTATGGTCCTCACTAGTATTACTGATCTCCTATAATACTGCCCCCTGTGGTCCCCTCTAGTATCACTGATCTCCTATAATACTGCCCCCTGTGGTCCCCTCCAGTACAGCGTCAGTGGTGGGATACAAAGCTTTCTTACAAGTCTTGAACATTTTACGTGATGGTTTTTACTTTCAGACCTTTCCTTCCGCTTGTAGGGTGGAGCTCCAGCCTTGTACCCAATGGATGAAGGATCTCAGGGGGCGCTGTGTTGTCTGGATAACAACCACACACATTTTATCCTGGTGGATGATGGAACACATGGGAAATATGGAGTGGAAATCCCACTGAGAAGTCGCCTGGAGAGATACATCTCCCAACAAACGATGCACAAAGGAGGTGAGAGGAGAAGTAATGTGTAGTCCTCCAGAAGAGTAGACATAGAGATGAGAGAAGACCTGACTAGGATAAGTAATGCGTAGTCCTCCAGAAGAGTAGACATAGAGATGAGAGAAGACCTGACTAGGATAAGTAATGCGTAGTCCTCCAGAAGAGTAGACATAGAGGTGAGAGGAGACCTGACCAGGATAAGTAATGTGTAGTCCTCCAGAAGAGTAGACATAGAGGTGAGAGGAGACCTGACTAGGATAAGTAATGTGTAGACCTCCAGAAGAGTAGACATAGAGGTGAGAGGAGACCTGACTAGGATAAGTAATGTGTAGTCCTCCAGAAGAGTAGACATAGAGGTGAGAGGAGACCTGACTAGGATAAGTAATGTGTAGACCTCCAGAAGAGTAGACATAGAGGTGAGAGGAGACCTGACCAGGAGAAGTAATGTGTAGTCCTCCAGAAGAGTAGACATAGAGGTGAGAGGAGACCTGACCAGAAGAATTAATGTGTAGACCCCCAGAAGAGTAGACATCGAGGTGAGAGAAGACCTGACCAGAATAAGTAACGTGTAGACCCCGAGAAGAGTAGACATAGAGGTGAGAGGAGACCTGACCAGGATAAGTAATGTGTAGTCCTCCAGAAGAGTAGATATAGAGGTGAGAGGAGACCTGACCAGGAGAAGTAATGTGTAGTCCTCCAGACGAGTAGACATAGAGGTGAGAGAAGACCTGACCAGGATAAGTAATGTGTAGACCTCCTGAAGAGTAGACATAGAGGTGAGAGGAGACCTGACCAGGAGAAGTAATGTGTAGTCCTCCAGAAGAGTAGACATAGAGGTGAGAGAAGACCTGACCAGGATAAGTAATATGTAGTCCTGCAGAAGAGTAGACATAGAGGTGAGAGAAGAACCAGGATAAGTAATGCGTAGTCCTCCAGAAGAGTAGACATAGAGGTGAGAGGAGACCTGACCAGGATAAGTAATGTGTAGACCTCCAGAAGAGTAGACATAGAGGTGAGAGAAGACCTGACCAGGAGAAGTAATGTGTAGACCTCCAGAAGAGTAGACATAGAGGTGAGAGAAGACATGTCCAGGATAAGTAATGTGTAGTCCTCCAGAAGAGTAGCATAGAGGTGAGAGAAGAACCAGGATAAGTAATGTGTAGACCTCCAGAAGAGTAGACATAGAGGTGAGAGGAGACCTGACCAGGATAAGTAATGTGTAGTCCTCCAGAAGAGTAGACATAGAGGTGAGAGGAGACCTGACCAGAAGAAGTAATGTGTAGTCCTCCAGAAGAGTAGACATAGAGATGAGAGAAGACCTGACTAGGATAAGTAATGCGTAGTCCTCCAGAAGAGTAGACATAGAGATGAGAGAAGACCTGACTAGGATAAGTAATGCGTAGTCCTCCAGAAGAGTAGACATAGAGGTGAGAGGAGACCTGACCAGGATAAGTAATGTGTAGTCCTCCAGAAGAGTAGATATAGAGGTGAGAGGAGACCTGACCAGGAGAAGTAACGTTTAGTCCTCCAGAAGAGTAGATATAGAGGTGAGAGGAGACCTCACCAGGAGAAGTAATGTGTAGACCTCCAGAAGAGTAGACCTAGAGGTGAGAGGAGACCTGACCAGGATCAGTAATGAGTAGACCTCCAGAAGAGTAGACATAGAGGTGAGAGGAGACCTGACCAGGAGAAGTAATGTGTAGACCTCCAGAAGAGTAGACATAGAGGTGAGAGGAGACCTGACCAGTAGAATTAATGTGTAGACCCCCAGAAGAGTAGACATCGAGGTGAGAGGAGACATGTCCAGGATAAGTAATGTGTAGTCCTCCAGAAGAGTAGATATAGAGGTGAGAGGAGACCTGACCAGGAGAAGTAATGTGTAGTCCTCCAGAAGAGTAGACATAGAGGTGAGAGGAGACCTGACCAGGAGAAGTAATGTGTAGACCCCGAGAAGAGTAGACATAGAGGTGAGAGGAGACCTTACCAGGAGAAGTAATGTGTAGACCTCCAGAAGAGTAGACATAGAGGTGAGAGGAGACCTGACCAGGAGAAGTAATGTGTAGACCTCCAGAAGAGTAGACATAGAGGTGAGAGGAGACCTGACCAGGAGAAGTAATGTGTAGTCCTCCAGAAGAGTAGACATAGAGGTGAGAGAAGACCTCACCAGGAGAAGTAATGTTTAGTCCTCCAGAAGAGTAGACATAGAGGTGAGAGAAGACCTGACCAGGAGAAGTAATGTTTAGTCCTCCAGAAGAGTAGACATAGAGGTGAGAGGAGACCTGACCAGAAGAAGTAATGTGTAGTCCTCCAGAAGAGTAGACATAGAGGTTAGAGGAGACCTGACCAGGAGAAGTAATGTGTAGACCCCCAGAAGAGTAGACATAGAGGTGAGAGGAGACCTGACCAGGATAAGTAATGTGTAGACCTCCAGAAGAGTAGACATAGAGGTAAGAGGAGACTTGACCAGGAGAAGTAATGTGTAGACCTCCAGAAGAGTAGACATAGAGGTAAGAGGAGACCTGACCAGGAGAAGTAATGTGTAGTCCTCCAGAAGAGTAGACATAGAGGTAAGAGGAGACTTGACCAGGAGAAGTAATGTGTAGACCTCCAGAAGAGTAGACATAGAGGTAAGAGGAGACCTGACCAGGAGAAGTAATGTGTAGTCCTCCAGAAGAGTAGACATAGAGGTGAGAGGAGACCTGACCAGGAGAAGTAATGTGTAGACCTGCAGAAGAGTAGACATAGAGGTGAGAGGAGACCTGACCAGGAGAAGTAATGTGTAGTCCTCCAGAAGAGTAGCATAGAGGTGAGAGAAGACCTGACCAGGAGAATTAATGTGTAGTCCTCCAGAAGAGTAGACCTAGAGGTGAGAGAAGAACCAGGATAAGTAATGCGTAGTCCTCCAGAAGAGTAGACATAGAGGTGAGAGGAGACCTGACCAGGAGAAGTAATGTGTAGTCCTCCAGAAGAGTAGACATAGAGGTGAGAGGAGACCTGACCAGGATAAGTAATGTGTAGTCCTCCAGAAGAGTAGACATAGAGGTGAGAGGAGACCTGACCAGGATAAGTAATGCGTAGTCCTCCAGAAGAGTAGACATAGAGGTAAGAGGAGACCTGACCAGGAGAAGTAATGTGTAGTCCTCCAGAAGAGTAGACATAGAGGTGAGAGGAGACCTGACCAGAAGAAGTAATGTGTAGTCCTCCAGAAGAGTAGACATAGAGGTTAGAGGAGACCTGACCAGGAGAAGTAATGTGTAGACCCCCAGAAGAGTAGACATAGAGGTGAGAGGAGACCTGACCAGGATAAGTAATGTGTAGACCTCCAGAAGAGTAGACATAGAGGTAAGAGGAGACTTGACCAGGAGAAGTAATGTGTAGACCTCCAGAAGAGTAGACATAGAGGTAAGAGGAGACCTGACCAGGAGAAGTAATGTGTAGTCCTCCAGAAGAGTAGACATAGAGGTAAGAGGAGACTTGACCAGGAGAAGTAATGTGTAGACCTCCAGAAGAGTAGACATAGAGGTAAGAGGAGACCTGACCAGGAGAAGTAATGTGTAGTCCTCCAGAAGAGTAGACATAGAGGTGAGAGGAGACCTGACCAGGAGAAGTAATGTGTAGACCTGCAGAAGAGTAGACATAGAGGTGAGAGGAGACCTGACCAGGAGAAGTAATGTGTAGTCCTCCAGAAGAGTAGCATAGAGGTGAGAGAAGACCTGACCAGGAGAATTAATGTGTAGTCCTCCAGAAGAGTAGACCTAGAGGTGAGAGAAGAACCAGGATAAGTAATGCGTAGTCCTCCAGAAGAGTAGACATAGAGGTGAGAGGAGACCTGACCAGGAGAAGTAATGTGTAGTCCTCCAGAAGAGTAGACATAGAGGTGAGAGGAGACCTGACCAGGATAAGTAATGTGTAGTCCTCCAGAAGAGTAGACATAGAGGTGAGAGGAGACCTGACCAGGATAAGTAATGCGTAGTCCTCCAGAAGAGTAGACATAGAGGTGAGAGGAGACCTGACCAGGATAAGTAATGTGTAGTCCTCCAGAAGAGTAGACATAGAGGTGAGAGGAGACCTGACCAGGATAAGTAATGCGTAGTCCTCCAGAAGAGTAGACATAGAGGTGAGAGGAGACCTGACCAGGAGAAGTAATGTGTAGTCCTCCAGAAGAGTAGACATAGAGGTGAGAGGAGACCTGACCAGGAGAAGTAATGTGTAGACCCCCAGAAGAGTAGACATAGAGGTGAGAGGAGACCTGACCAGGATAAGTAATGTGTAGACCTCCAGAAGAGTAGACATAGAGGTGAGAGGAGACCTGACCAGGAGAAGTAATGTGTAGACCTCCAGAAGAGTAGACATAGAGGTGAGAGGAGACCTGACCAGGAGAAGTAATGTGTAGACCTCCAGAAGAGTAGACATAGAGGTGAGAGGAGACCTGACCAGGATAAGTAATGAGTAGACCTGCAGAAGAGTAGACATAGAGGTTAGAGGAGACCTGACCAGGATAAGTAATGTGTAGTCCTCCAGAAGAGTAGACATAGAGGTGAGAGGAGACCTGACCAGGATAAGTAATGAGTAGACCTCCAGAAGAGTAGACATAGAGGTGAGAGGAGACCTGACCAGGATAAGTAATGAGTAGACCTGCAGAAGAGTAGACATAGAGGTTAGAGGAGACCTGACCAGGATAAGTAATGTGTAGTCCTCCAGAAGAGTAGACATAGAGGTGAGAGGAGACCTGACCAGGATAAGTAATGTGTAGTCCTCCAGAAGAGTAGATATAGAGGTGAGAGGAGACCTGACCAGGATAAGTAATGAGTAGACCTCCAGAAGAGTAGACATAGAGGTGAGAGGAGACCTGACCAGGAGAAGTAATGTGTAGTCCTCCAGAAGAGTAGACATAGAGGTGAGAGGAGACCTGACCAGGATAAGTAATGAGTAGACCTCTGGTAGTGTAGACACCGGGATGACGAATGAGAGTAATTATTACTAGCCAAATGTTCATGCCGTTCCCTGGGACAGATCTAATGTCCCCCACAGAGAACTGCTGCATGGTACAATCCATTTAGTGAATGAACCTGCAGCTCTGAAGATGTGGCCTTACAGGATCGAGGCCACTTATCCAGGTCAGAGTAGCTCCCATTTTCGTGGATGGCAGGAGGAGAGAAGGCAAAGTTGTGACAGGTGGAGATATGCTACCTGAGGCCGATCTGGCGGAGATATTCTTCTCGGGCTCGTCTATGGTTGTCTTTCTGTGACTATCTGGAGCCACAGCTCAAATCTTTCTACAAATGAAAAATTTCAGCCCCAAAACCATTGTCCTGCCAGTTTGAGATTCATGAATGTGCCCCATTGTCCTCTAGTCAAGGCAAACGCAATGTTTTTTGCTTTGTCTTTCAAAGGACATTACATGTCAGATCAGATCAGGCCATCATGTTCTAGAGCTGATCTTACAGGTTCTGAGCATGGTCAGGAATGACAGATGTGAAAGGACAATGTCAGCCATGTGACCGGACCCCACCATGTGTAAACAGGTTGGAGCAGAAGAGGGAACAGGAAATCTTTGAGCTATTTGTTGTCTATTGTGGTTGAAAGCAACAGAGCAAATGTACAAATACAAAGGTGACAGAATTGTGGTGCAATTTGTGCGGCAAGAAGGAGTGGCTTGGTAAAAAGGGTGCGGCTTAAGATTTGTGCCAAAAACTGCACCAAAATTTCAGTAAATTCTTTGTCGAAATAGCAGATATCAACTAGATCGGATTAGACAAGGTTAGGAAATCTGCTCCTGGAGACGGGATGGCTTGGGGCCACAATATTCCGGCCCTATCACATGATGGAGACATATCAGGGTGATGGGACTTCTCCAATCTCTGTCTTACAGGAACAGCAATTAAGATTCCGATCGTTTGTGTGGTGTTGGAAGGAGGCCCAGGAACCCTGGACGTGAGTATCGGACACACCGACTGCTCCAGACTCTTGTATCATCCTTGGTTCTCTCTAGATTCATCTCACTGTCACTTCATTCTTAGGGTCAATGATTCTTGTTTAAGCGCTTGCTTTATCTCAGGTTCTTCAGTTCTCCTTGGGAATCTCAGGACAGATTCTCAGTGCAATGGATGACTCAGCCACACTGATCACTTGATATGTCACAGGTACATTGGTGGAGCCTTCAGAATGAAAGGCCCCAGATCACAGCCAACAATGCCAAGAAGCTTCTGGCACTGAACATCTGACACTGGTGTAAGTCACAGTCCATTCAGGTCAGCGACTCTACACAAAGGACTAAGTTGTGCCAAGTTCTCAGTACCATGAAGGATCTGATGTGTACATATGGGTGGACCACTGTGGTCGGAGGTCATTGCAGCTAAATTTAAGGTGTCGTAAAACGAGGGCTTGTTCCTTCGCTGAGGACAGTGAATGGGTTTGGAGACAATTTCTCTCCAACTTCATATGAAGTCAGTGCATTGTTCTGTCTACAGACCATCTACAGCTCCATGTGTAATAACACGCCGTGTGTCATTGTGGAAGGATCTGGGCGTGTGGCCGATATCATCGCACAAGTGGCAAACCTTAGTTCTTCAAAGATTACCATCTCCCTTATTAAAGACAAACTGAGGAACCTTTTCCAGGACACTTATGACAGTTTCACAGAAGCTCAGATTATCATGTGGACCAAGAAGGTAACACACGAGAAACAGCCAAACCCACAGGCTGAAGAACATCGCTTGGGCCCTGGCCAATCGGCCAATGAAGAGGCGTCTTTACATTGTTCATGATTTGTTTTCTATAGATTCAAGACATTGTGCGAATGGGATCTCTGCTGACCATCCTGAGGGAAGAGAAAGTAGGAGATGAAGGAATGGATGTCGCTATCCTCCAGGCTTTACTCAAAGGTCAGTGTCCGTCTCATACACCACTATAGAGGGTATCCTTGTCCAAGACCACCACACCCAGGGATCATCTCACACAAGTCCTTCTCTCACCTCTATGTCCACTCTTCTGGAGGTCTACACATTACTTATCCTGATTATCCTGGTTCCCCCCACCACACCCAGGGATCATCTCACACAAGCCCTTCTCTCACCTCTATGTCTACTCTTCTGGAGGTCTACACATTACTTATCCTGATTATCCTGGTTCCCCCCACCACACCCAGGGATCATCTCACACAAGTCCTTCTCTCACCTCTATGTCTACTCTTCTGGAGGTCCACACATTACTTATCCTGATTATCCTGGTTCCCCCCACCACACCCAGGGATCATCTCACACAAGTCCTTCACTCACCTCTATGTCTACTCTTCTGGAGGTCTACACATTACTTATCCTGATTATCCTGGTTCCCCCCACCACACCCAGGGATCATCTCACACAAGTCCTTCACTCACCTCTATGTCTACTCTTCTGGAGGTCTACACATTACTTATCCTGATTATCCTGGTTCCCCCCACCACACCCAGGGATCATCTCACACAAGTCCTTCTCTCACCTCTATGTCTACTCTTCTGGAGGTCTACACATTACTTATCCTGATTATCCTGGTTCCCCCCACCACACCCAGGGATCATCTCACACAAGTCCTTCTCTCACCTCTATGTCCACTCTTCTGGAGGTCTACACATTACTTATCCTGATTATCCTGGTTCCCCCCACCACACCCAGGGATCATCTCACACAAGCCCTTCTCTCACCTCTATGTCTACTCTTCTGGAGGTCTACACATTACTTATCCTGATTATCCTGGTTCCCCCCACCACACCCAGGGATCATCTCACACAAGCCCTTCTCTCACCTCTATGTCTACTCTTCTGGAGGTCTACACATTACTTATCCTGATTATCCTGGTTCCCCCCACCACACCCAGGGATCATCTCACACAAGCCCTTCTCTCACCTCTATGTCTACTCTTCTGGAGGTCCACACATTACTTATCCTGATTATCCTGGTTCCCCCCACCACACCCAGGGATCATCTCACACAAGTCCTTCTCTCACCTCTATGTCCACTCTTCTGGAGGTCCACACATTACTTATCCTGATTATCCTGGTTCCCCCCACCACACCCAGGGATCATCTCACACAAGTCCTTCCTCCTGACTCCAGGTCCTATAATGATGGGGATAGGTATTGTAGGGTATTGTTCCACCACAGCCGATGTGATATCATGCCTGAGGCCGGTGGACATGGTGGTGGCACATGTCATGTGTATGTCTTAGTGGCAGCTCTGTCATTGCTCATACTTCAAGAGTTATATTGGTATCAATGAAAAATCAGAGCCTTGGAATGGCGACCTGGAATCTCGTGTCCTTGTCTTGCAGCATCTCACAGTCCTGACTACTATGGACAAGAAAACTGGGATCATCAGCTGAAACTCGCTGTGTCTTGGAACCGGCCAGATATTGCTGAGACACAGATCTTTACTGAAGACTGGACTTGGAAGGTAAAATCATTGCCCTGCTGAGTCCTCCATTACTATTGTCCAGTGTTGGGTGTCTCCGGCCCATATCCTCCACCTTCACCCCATATATCACACTTGATACTTTCCATTGTTGTTGTATTTTCCTTATTACTCACATTTATATCCTTATGCAATCATTCTAAGGTTACAGACATGTGAGGTGGCGGGGCCACCATCAGGGCATAGGGGTTGCGGCTTTCACCGCAGTATCTCTATTATTTTGGTTAGGTTCTTATTTCTCCATTAATTTGTTAAACTCCCTGATGAATCTGGTGATGTGCTGTATTCTAGAGGAGAGCTCATATGGGCGACACGAATCGCCAGACGTGTTCTATATCTGTCCTTGGTGAGAGGTCGTAGATTTGGGCAGCCTCATCTGCATATTGCTATCCCAGCTGGACTCTACCATTGTCCTACGTCACGTCCTAACTGAGCGCTATATCTATATGTATCCTGCTTCTAGATCAGGCTGGGGGACGGACACCAGATCTTTGCAGTATTATAGACATTGCCCGGAGGACTCTGAGATTCGGAGTATTCAGCACCGGTTCACCACTTATTGTTCTTATTGATTTAGGTCTGGGTTTTAATTATGACAATAAATATTGAGATTAAATCAGATTCTTTATAATATCTTGGCCATTTTCTTAGACAATTCGACCGTGGGTAACCACCAGCTGCGCTACAGGGTGAATGTCCCAAAGTGACCCATTCCACCAATAATACAGTCAGTCCCAGGGTACGAGGATTGGTAATGAAGATAACCCTCATTTCTATTGTATGTAATGGTGGGGGTATTGGTGTCCAGGTCAATGTGGTGGTCACCAGTTATAAGACAGCAGGAGCTACATATGTAGAAGGCTCTTTATATATAGCACTGGCCTCACCCCCTAATATAGGAGAGACGCGCCCATCGGACAAGATCAATGGAACCCAAACCAGCTGGGGATAGTCAGGGATTTGGGGTCACTCCAAATGGTGACTAAGATCAGCTAAGACCAACACTGGTGAAGCTACTGAATGGCCGATGGCCCTATGCCGGCCCTTGTGGTAAGGCAGGAGCTTCAGGAGCAGAGACAGATAAATCGGGAGTTCCCAGAGTCCTGATGGGGCGATCCAGTACTAGAGTAGTCCTAGTGTGTACTGAGCGGTACTGATGTGAGGGAACGTGCTCGAGATGTCATAGAGAGTGTCTGATCTGCGTCATGTCACCTGCAGTCTGTCTCCAGATGGATTTAGCAGGATGTTTAGAGCGACAGTCGGTTTAATAGTGGTAGAGAGTAGGGATCAATCCCGCTAAGAGGAGAAAGAAGCACGTCATAATACACGACACCGTATAACGGTAGGATCCCCCTAATACTCATTTACACAGAGTTTATGGAAAGCACAGGGACTGGTTAAGGACATTGTTGTGTCTCTGAGGACAGCTTTTGTGTATTTCAGCCGTCTGATCTGCATCCCAGTCTGACGCTGTCGCTGATCGAGGATAAGCCTTCCTTTGTCCGCCTCTTCTTGGAACGTGGAGTGAGTTTATCAGAATACGTCACTTGGGACACTCTCACGTACTTATACAATAACACAGACCCTTCCAGTCTTATTCACACCAAGCTGGAGAGAATGGCGGCTGGGGAAGGATCAAGAAAGAGAGTTGGACCCACCATTGACTTATACCATGTGTCCCGAGTCCTTGAGGAGCTTCTGGGAGATCTTTCTGAAGCCCTGTATCCGGAAGGAAAGCATCGCATAAGCCATGCTCAGGTCAACATCAAGGTGAACATCTAGGCTGTAGGAGGACATGCACACACCATCAGATGTATTCACATCTCTCTCTACGTACCGGCACAAATGTATTAAGATTGGCGTATCGTACATCAGTCCTAATGAATAGCTTGACTGGAGCAGGAACCGAGAGACTCATGAAGAGGTTACGGCCCTTTCATAAATCTGTCGGGAGTCCTAGTGCCAGGTGGGAACTGATGTAGATTTCTATTCTAACTGGTGTGCATTGTAACAAAAAAATCCGGTTGAGGTGAGGATCGGGGATTGAGAATGTGCCTTAATGTCCTCCCTCTACACCAGTCATTGTGTGCCCAGGACGTGGTGGGCTCGGGACCTCCAGGAGATGTTCCAGTTGGTGTGAGCCATAATACTACAACTCTACTACAGCCCATATATTGCATATATACATATTGCGTCTCTTACATTTCAGATGAATGTTAAAGTGGCCGTGATGAAGAAACATAAGAAGGTTCAGCATCTGGAGCATCCGGTGCGCGATCTTCTCCTATGGTGCATTGTACAGAATCGGAAGGATCTTGCAGATATCATCTGGAGTCAGGTGATTTCTTCTAAGTTGATATGACCTCGGGACCTTACACCTTCCTACATCCCAATGGTCACTGTGCTGCTACTACTACTAGACATGGCCAAACTGCTTCATCGCCATCTGGTTAAGAATTTTTGGGATTTGCCATTGACAATTATTATACTGTCTCTTTAGGCCCCAGAATATAATAATTGGTGGCCAGAAAGGTCTGTTTAAATTAAAAACAAAAAAACAAGTCACCTTCTTGGGTGTTCAGTTCTTCTTCACAGGCAGTGCGCCATCTTCTCTGGCCTCCAGGTCCTTGCTAAGGCCTGTGATTGGACCTGGGGACAAGAGAAGCCCAAGCCAGGAATAATCCCAGAACAACCAAGAATGCCATGGCGGAGCCCAGGAAAGGTCGTTTTTCCTTTACTCGTACAGACCTTCCCTGGCTTATGGGAATTATATTTTGGGGTTTTAAGAGACCATTCCGTATCATCCAACTTGCCGTGCATTTCCTATCTGAATCCAAAAGTCCTGGTGGACCTCTCTAATATTCACATAACAAAGGTTACGTACCTAGATTCTGAATTCTTACGCCATGTAGCACCAGAAGCAAAAACTCAGATTTTTGTCTCCTCAATGGGTGTTGAGATGGGCCAAGGCAGAGGGGCACAATTGTGTTCCCACCCAGCACCTAATGCACATTACATTGAGGACACATTGTGGGTCTTCTCTTGAGTTCGGTCATTTGTGTTCCTTTCCTTCAGGGTCAGGACTGTATCGCTGGGGCTTTAGCTTGTACCAAGATCCTGAAAGCTCTATCTAAAGAGGAGGACGATACTGGAACTATAGATGAGATGAAGGCCTTGGCTGATGTCTATGAGGAGAGGGCTGTAGGTGAGAACAATGTCCATTACGGAGCCGTGCAGGCTACTTCTGCCATTTGTCATCTTAAGTTCTGTGTTTTTGAGCAGGAGTCTTCTCTGAATGTTATCGATATGATGAAAAACGAGCAGAACTTCTCCTGATCCGAGTGTCTCCTAAATGGGGTAAAACTACCAGTCTCGAACTTGCTCAGGAGTCCCAAGCTCAGAGCTTCATGTCTCACGGAGGAGTACAGGTGTGTGCCCTTCATGTTTATGCAGGTATAAAGTGGGCCTTCACCTAGGGGGGAGACGATGGTTGTGCCTGGAGTTGTCAGGTGGTCATTCACCTTCGGTAATTGCCGACTGAATACTCATTAGGCCAGCAGCTTGTCTTCTCCATCCGTTCACACACTTATAGGTGGTCTCTGCCTAGTGGGGAGAGTAGAATAACCTGCTGCCAAAAATCTCTGGGGTAGGCAATCCCGTGTTAAAATCTTACATACCCAACCCTTCTATGACAATTGCCATGAGGGTAAATTTGGGACACCCCAATAATATTAGAAGGTCATCTGGTCCTGCCAAAATTGTTGGGTTCCACCATTGCTAAGCTAATGTGATGCATTCATACAAGTATACACAGTTCATATAAGGGCACCTTAAAGGGATTTTACCTAAACCCCATAATCCACATGGGCAGTGGACATTAGGCTTAGCGAGTGATCACTGTGGCCGTCCACACGATGGAGACCTCAACGGACACGTGTCTGTGTCAGCCATATTGTTTGTGCCCTGTGACTAAAAACAGAGAGCCCGGGTGGGGGGAGGTTTGCATTTCAGAATTCTGGATTTTTAGACTCACAGTCCCTACTTGAACCCTATGAAGAAGCTGGACGAAAAATGAAAGAGACCCCCAACGACTCTGGAGCCTGGACAGAGAAGAAATATAAAGGGGGCAAATATTTTGTCAGGTGGAGGATTTGGGAGGTCATTGGTTATTTTATCTAATGTACACAGGTCAGAGATAATATAGTACATCTTGAAGGGGGCAGAAACTTTTACCATGAACTATAATTGTCCTGGTCAGCCTGTGTGGAGGTATCCAGTAGGTGGTCCTAGCTGTGGGGTGTGCACATGATGGCCGCCACTATGGGCGTCTTGATCTTTTAGATTCCGAGCTTCTTTCTTCTTCCTACTAGATGTTCCTTACTAAGACGTGGTGGGGCCGGCTGTCGGTGGACAATGGTTTCATTGAGATTATTTTATGTATGTTATTCTTCCCACTCATCTACAGCGGTCTTATCACTTTCCGGTAGGTCTCTCGCCCATAACCTCCTTATATTTCCATCCAATTCACGTGATGTTATTAGAACTGAGCGCTCCCATATTGACTTCATTATAGAAAAGGATATGTGACAAACCAGCCTGGAGGTGAACGAAGCCCAAAGGAGCGTCAGAAGAGCATAAGAATCCATCAGAGGAACAACAGGACACAGCGCCCCCATGGGTGAGGGTAAAGGAGATGAAGAGATGGGACTTGTAATGGCAGCTCACCAATGGCAGGAGGGATATGGGACAAATACAAGTTCTGTTCTCCTTATCACATAGTGTCCAGGATGACCAATAGTCCTTCACTACCTGCAGGCCACCAACAAGAACTAGAACATCAGTGGTGGTGGTGGGGCAGGAGTGTGGTGACCTCCAATAGAGTCACATTTAGGGAATTCCCTCCTAGACATCTCCTTCATGTCTGTAATAGGCAGGTGATCAGATTGATCCAGAACATTCACATTTTGGGATCTTCTACAAACACCGTTGTCCCAGGTTCCTTCTCACAAATCTCATGTTTGTTAGGACAATACCTGGAATTTCGAGCAAGGACCTTCTGGTAATGGTGAAAAGCCTTCATCCCCTCCATGACACGTGATAGTAACTTGTGTGCTCTGCATTGTGATTATTGGGTGTCTTTCCCTCCCGATGCTGACGTCTTTGTCTCTCACAGGCCGAAACCTTACAGCTGTCCATGGAAGTTTATGGCTTTCTTCAATGCCCCAATAGTTAAGTTCTATTACAACGTGGCGTCATATATCGGGTTTCTTTGGCTCTTCGCTTATGTCTTGATGATGGATTTTCAGACCTCTCCATCCTGGAAGGAATACCTATTGTACGCTTGGGTCTTCACCCTCTTGTGCGAGGAGTTGCGGCAGGTTGGTTCCACGTTTTAGAATGTGTCTGATTGTGAAATACCATAAATCTTTTTGTGACATGAGCCGAGGAGTCAATGATCTTTTTTTTAATAAAGACCTCTCTGTTCCCCACTGTGATTCCCCGGACACTGCGTGGATGACCAACCTGGGGTGGACCTAACACTGGCCATCCCCATAACTATACTCTGTCTTCATCTTCCTAAGCTGTGCCCTTCCACTGTTGTCACTGTTTCCCCACCAGTTGGCCCTCACAATAAGGTTTCTACCTTGTAATGGACGCTGGTTCCTCCTCCTGATAGTTTGTCTCTCCTTTGGGTAGTCGTCCGCAGTCTTGACTGGGATTTCTCTGTTTTGCAGTTATTATACGATCCAGATCAGAGTGGATTTGTGTTTAATTTTGTCCAGTACATCACACAGTTTTGGAACCAGGTGGACACGGTGGCCCTGTTGCTGTTTATTGTGGGGCTGATCTGCAGGTGAGGGGTACATAAAATTTATACCATCAGACCCTAAAGCCTCACAATATGGTGGCACTAAACAATTGGTGAAGTTGCGCTGTCGTTGAGAGTCCATTATTCTTCTAGATTGGTCAGCCCAGACACTGTCTACTTGGGTCGCGTCTTCCTGTCTTTGGACTTCATGATCTTCTGTATTGGCTTCATGCACATATTCATAGTCAGCAAAGTTCTAGGGCCGAAGATCATTATTCTCCGTCGAATGGTGAGTTATCTGCAGAGGTCCCTGACTGACACATTGGACAAAGATATTCTAGAATTGAATTGTCCATTTGTCTTCTACAGGTCTTGGACATTTTCTTCTTTCTCTTCCTTTTGGCCATTTGGATCGTATCTTATGGTGTTGCTAACCAGGCAATTCTGATCTCCAATGAGAACCGGTTAAACTGGATCTTTCGTAATGTCATCTATAGTCCGTATCTCACTCTCTTTGGTCAGATTCCATCTTATGTGGACAGTAAGTAACTAGACTGGTGAATAACCAGATGGATCCATTTACCGAGAGGACATAATAATTCCTATACATTCACTTTCAGGTTTGAACTTTGACTCAACAAAATGTTCCCAAAATGGCACCGATCCCAGCCTGCCAAAATGTGTGTACAACGATGGAAATGGCAGCACTTTGTTCCCGGAGTGGCTGACCATCATACTGTTGTGCTTGTATCTCCTGCTGGCCAACATTCTTCTGCTTAATCTCCTGATTGCCATGTTCAGGTAGGTGCCCCATCGAGGGGGCTGGAGAGGACTGAGCTGTAGCTCGGAGGGCTCGGACTGCAGTCCTGGTGTCATCTCTAAATACAATGGTCAAGTCGAAGAGGCTACTCATTGGTATTACTGAAATGTCTGATGACAGGGAGCAATGGATTGTACTCACCAGTCCTATCTCTGTTCTTGGTATACTTGGTTGGGTCTCATGGTGTCACCTTGTAGAACTCATGGTGGTCCTTTCTCCCTGCCGTAGTTACACCTTCGCAGACATTGAAAGTCACACAGATCAGGTATGGAAGTTCCAACGCTTTGGCTTGATAAAAGAATATAATGAACGCCCGGCGGCTCCTCCACCCCTCATCTTCTTCACCCACGTCTATATCCTCCTGAAGAATGTCATTTGTAGATTTCCTGCTCCGGGACACAAAGTGCTGAGTGAGTGAAAGCAGAAATGTCTCATTCCAGATTTCCTATTCTCCGCATTCTCAGATAACTTCTTCTCTTTATATAGTTCATCAGCTTTACTCTATAACATGGCAGGAGACCCAGACCTGAAATAATCCAACACAACCATAACTCATTGCAGGATGTCTACTAGGAGAGGACCAGGACTTATCACTGCTCTCCTGGGAATCCTACATGAGGGACAACTATCAGCAAGTACAGCAACAGAAAGAAGGACAAAGCCAAGAGAATCTGGTGAAGGAGACAGCGCAGAGGTGAGGAGACCATGTGTGCCGAGAACATGGGAAGAACTTCAGAGGAACCAAGTGAAATGGTGACATTATATCATGTAGAATATAGCCAAAATGTCTGATAATACTACAGTGCTGGCCAAAAGTATTGCCCCCCCCCCCTGCAATTCTATCAGATAATCCTCGTGTTCTTCCAGAAAATGATTGCAAGCACAAATTCTTTGGTATTATCTCCATTTAATTTGTCTTCAATGGAAAACCACAAAAAAAATAGTCAAAAAGCCAAATGGGATATAATTCCACAGCAAACATAAAAAAGGGTGTGGACAAAAGTATTGGCACTGTTTGAGAAATCATGTGATGCTTCTCTAATTTGTGTAATTAACAGCACCTGTTACTTACCTGAGGCACCTAACAGGTGGTGGCAATAACTAAATCACACTCGCAGCCAGTTGAAATGGATTAAAGTTGACTCCACCTCTGTCCTGTGTCCTTGTGTGACCACCAGATTGTATATAGTGTCCTATCTACAGGCTATAGAGGTGCAGATTGTATATACAGTGTTGGCCAAAAGTATTGGCCCCCCTGCAGTTCTGTCAGATAATACTCGCTGTCCCCCAGATAATGATTACACAGCACAGACTCTTATATAGTATATAAGTGACACAGGGTATATACAGTATCAGTATCGCCCCCTGCAGTCCTGTCAGATAATCCTCGCTGTCCCCCAGATAATGATTACACAGCACAGACTCTTATATAGTATATAAGTGACACAGGGTATATACAGTATGAGTATCGCCCCCTGCAGTCCTGTCAGATAATCCTCGCTGTCCCCCAGATAATGATTACACAGCACAGACTCTTATATAGTATATAAGTGACACAGGGTATATACAGTATAAGTATCGCCCCCTGCAGTCCTGTCAGATAATCCTCGCTGTCTCCCAGATAATGATTACACAGCACAGACTCTTATATAGTATATAAGTGACACAGGGTATATACAGTATAAGTATCGCCCCCTGCAGTCCTGTCAGATAATCCTCAGTGTCCCCCAGATAATGATTACACAGCACAGACTCCTATATAGTATATAAGTGACACAGGGTATATACAGTATAAGTATCGCCCCCTGCAGTCCTGTCAGATAATCCTCGCTGTCCCCAGATAATGATTACACAGCACAGACTCTTATATAGTATATAAGTGACACAGGGTATATACAGTATAAGTATCGCCCCCTGCAGTCCTGTCAGATAATCCTCAGTGTCCCCCAGATAATGATTACACAGCACAGACTCCTATATAGTATATAAGTGACACAGGGTATATACAGTATAAGTATCGCCCCCTGCAGTCCTGTCAGATAATCCTCGCTGTCTCCCAGATAATGATTACACAGCACAGACTCTTATATAGTATATAAGTGACACAGGGTATATACAGTATAAGTATCGCCCCCTGCAGTCCTGTCAGATAATCCTCGCTGTCCCCAGATAATGATTACACAGCACAGACTCTTATATAGTATATAAGTGACACAGGGTATATACAGTATAAGTATCGCCCCCTGCAGTCCTGTCAGATAATCCTCGCTGTCCCCCAGATAATGATTACACAGCACAGACTCTTATATAGTATATAAGTGACACAGGGTATATACAGTATAAGTATCGCCCCCTGCAGTCCTGTCAGATAATCCTCGCTGTCCCCAGATAATGATTACACAGCACAGACTCTTATATAGTATATAAGTGACACAGGGTATATACAGTATAAGTATCGCCCCCTGCAGTCCTGTCAGATAATCCTCAGTGTCCCCCAGATAATGATTACACAGCACAGACTCTTATATAGTATATAAGTGACACAGGGTATATACAGTATAAGTATCGCCCCCTGCAGTCCTGTCAGATAATCCTCGGTGTCCCCCAGATAATGATTACAAGCACAAACTCTTTGGTAATAGCTTCAGTTATTTTGTTTGCAATGAAAAAACACAAAAGAGAATGAAAAAAAAGTCACATCATTGATCATTTTACAGAAAACTCCAGAACTGGTGCGGACAGAAGTATTGGCGCCCTCAGCCTAATACTTGGTCGCACAACCTTTAGACACAATAACTGCGCACAACCGCTTCCGCTAACCAGCAATGAGTTTCTTACAAGGCTCTGCTGGAATCTTAGACCCTTCTTCTTTGGCAAACTGCTCGCGGTCCCCCCTGAGATGTGAAGGGGGCCTTCTCCAAACTGCCACCAAGAGATCTCTCCCCCTCCCCCACAGGTGTTCTATGGGATTCAGGGCTGGACTCATTGCTGCCACTTTACAAGTCTCCAGGGCTTTCTCTCACCACCATTTTCTAGTGCTGACCTGAAGTGTGTTTTGGGTCCTTGTCCTGCTGGAAGAGCCCTGACCTCTGAGGGAGACCCCGCTTTCTCACACTGGGCCCTACATGATGCTGCACAATGTGTTGGTCGTCTTCAGACTTCATAATGCCATGCACACGGTCAAGCAGTCCAGTGCCAGAGGCAGCAAAGCAACCCCAAACCATCAGGGACCTCCGCCATGTCTGACTGTAGGGGGCGTCTTCTTCTCTTTTTCCTGTAATCTCTATGTTGAGGCCTTCTCCTACTTTTGTCTCCTCTGACCAGAGAACATTCTTCCAGAACAGTTTTGGCTTTCTCAGGTAAGTTTTGGCAAACTCCAGCCTGGCTTCTGTCTGTGGGTAAGAAGTGGGGTCTTCCTGGGTCTCCTACCATACAGTCCCTTCTCATTCAGACGCTGACGCTGGATAGTACGGGGTGACACTGTTGTACCCTCGGACTGCAGGGCAGCTTGGACTTGTTTGGATGTTAGTCGCGGTTCTTTATCCGCCATCCGCACAATCTTGCGGTGAAATCTCTGGTCCATGTTTCTTTTGCGGCCACATCTAGGGAGGTTAGCCACAGGGCCATGGGCTTTACACTTCTTACTGACACTGCGCACGGTAGACACAGGAACATTCAGGGCTTTGGAGATGGACTTGTAGCCTTGAGATTGCTCAGGCTTCCTCACAATTTTGCTTCTCAAGTCCTCAGACAGTTCTTTGGTCTTCTTTCTTTTCTCCATGCTCAATGTGGTCACACAAGGACACAGGACAGAGGTGGAGTCAACTTTAATCCATTTCAACTGGCTGCAAGTGTGATTTAGTTATTGCCACCACCTGTTAGGTGCCTCAGGTAAGTAACAGGTGCTGCTAATTACACAAATTAGAGAAGCATCACATGATTTTTCAAACAGTGCCAATACTTTTGTCCACCCCCTTTTTATGTTTGCTGTGGAATTATATCCAATTTGGCTTTTTGGCAATTCTTTTTGTGCTTTTCCATGGAAGACAAATTAAATGAAGAAAATACCAAAGAATTTGTGACTGCAATCATTATCTGGAAGAACACGAGGATTATCTGACAGAATTGCAGGGAGGGGCAATACTTTTGGCCAACACTGTAGGTGTATACACTCCATTATACCATGTCCGCATGTTATATAGGTGTATACTCTCCATTATACCATGTCTGTATGTTATATAGGTGTATACTCTCCATTATACTATGTCCGTATGTTATATAGGTGTATACTCTCCATTATACCATGTCCGTATGTTATATAGGTGTATACTCTCCATTATACCATGTCCGTATGTTATATAGGTGTATACTCTCCATTATACCATGTCCGTATGTTATATAGGTGTATACTCTCCATTATACTATGTCCGCATGTTATATAGGTGTATACTCTCCATTATACCATGTCTGTATGTTATATAGGTGTATACTCTCCATTATACTATGTCCGTATGTTATATAGGTGTATACTCTCCATTATACCATGTCCGTATGTTATATAGGTGTATACTCTCCATTATACCATGTCCGTATGTTATATAGGTGTATACTCTCCATTATACCATGTCCGTATGTTATATAGGTGTATACTCTCCATTATACCATGTCCGTATGTTATATAGGTGTATACTCTCCATTATACTATGTCCGCATGTTATATAGGTGTATACTCTCCATTATACCATGTCTGTATGTTATATAGGTGTATACTCTCCATTATACTATGTCCGTATGTTATATAGGTGTATACTCTCCATTATACCATGTCCGTATGTTATATAGGTGTATACTCTCCATTATACCATGTCCGTATGTTATATAGGTGTATACTCTCCATTATACCATGTCCGTATGTTATATAGGTGTATACTCTCCATTATACTATGTCCGCATGTTATATAGGTGTATACTCTCCATTATACCATGTCCGTATGTTATATAGGTGTATACTCTCCATTATACCATGTCCGTATGTTATATAGGTGTATACTCTCCATTATACCATGTCCGCATGTTATATAGGTGTATACTCTCCATTATACTATGTCCGTATGTTATATAGGTGTATACTCTCCATTATACCATGTCCGTATGTTATATAGGTGTATACTCTCCATTATACCATGTCCGTATGTTATATAGGTGTATACTCTCCATTATACCATGTCCGTATGTTATATAGGTGTATACTCTCCATTATACCATGTCCGCATGTTATATAGGTGTATACTCTCCATTATACCATGTCCGTATGTTATATAGGTGTATACTCTCCATTATACCATGTCCGCATGTTATATAGGTGTATACTCTCCATTATACCATGTCCGCATGTTATATAGGTGTATACTCTCCATTATACCATGTCCGTATGTTATATAGGTGTATACTCTCCATTATACCATGTCCGCATGTTATATAGGTGTATACTCTCCATTATACCATGTCCGTATGTTATATAGGTGTATACTCTCCATTATACCATGTCCGTATGTTATATAGGTGTATACTCTCCATTATACCATGTCCGTATGTTATATAGGTGTATACTCTCCATTATACCATGTCCATACCCTCTTGTGTCCACCTTACAGCGTCTCCTCTATGATGCGACTGTTTAAAGTGGAGAAGGGCAGTATGGGCCACCAACTGGAGACACGGCTGTCCCTGCTGGAGGAGCAGGTAAGTGGTTTATTACCAGGGGTCGCCCCTCTGCTGCCTGAGGTCACCTATAGAAAGGCTCCCCCTTCACATTACTGGCTCCACAAAATAACCTAGAAGAGACTCGAGCACACGCCGCGCAACATTCCTGCATCAGAAAATCATGTCACAGTGCAAGTCATTGCACCAACATTAGTCACGGAGTCGCGGGGTGACGCGGTGATCTTTGGTTTTGTGACGAGACCTAATTAAAATTTTAGGCCCCTTTACTTGTCCCCACACAGTATATCGTCCCTTTTCTAGGTCGTCACATATAATACTACACTCTCACCCTGTCACCTCCCCTATAAGATCAGCACACTCCTCTCCTGAAATACTCTGTACTGCTGTCATGCAGATATCCTCTCTCCACAGATGGATCAGTTTTCGCAATATCTGAACTGGATCATTTCTGCCTTGACAGAAAAAGGATTCAGCAGTAAAACCCGGATCTTAGGTAAAGGATCATGTATACGGGTGATGGAGGGGATGGTGGGGAGTGTGCAGAGGAGGGGCGGGTGCACTGTGCTTGGAAGAGGGGTGGGTGCGCGGTGCTCGGAGGGAGGGCGGGTGCTCTGTGTGCAGAGGAGAGGTGGGTGTGCTGTGCTCGAAGGAGGGGCTGTTGGGAGAGTGCGGAGGAGGGACGGGTGCGCTGTGCTCGGAGGAGGGGCGGAAGCTCTGTGCATGGAAAATGAGCGGGTGCGCTCTGCTCAGAGCAAGAGTGGGTGTGCTGTACTTGGAGGAGGGGCGGGTGCACTGTGTGCAGAGGACGGGCAGATGCGCTGTGCTTGGAAGAGGGGTGGGTGCGAGGTGCTCAGAGGAGGGGCGGGAGCTCTGTGCTCAGAGGAGGGGAGGGTGCGCTGTACTTGGAGGAGGGGCAGGTGCTTTGTGTGCAGAGGATGGGCGGAGGAGGGGCGGGTGTGTTGTGCGCGGAAAACGGGCGGATGCGCTGCACTCGGAGGAGGGGCGGGTGTGCTGTAGTTGAAGGAGGGGGAGGTGGTTTCCTCCATGATCTCCTCTTCAGCTCTGCCATGTTGGTGGTTTCCTCCATGATCTGCTCTTCAGCTCTGCCATGTTGGTGGTTTCCTCCATGATCTGCTCTTCAGCTCTGCCATGTTGGTGGTTTCCTCCATGATCTCCTCTTCATCTCTGCCATGTTGGTGGTTTCCTCCATGATCTCCTCTTCAGCTCTGCCTTGTTGGTGGTTTCCTCCATGATCTCCTCTTCAGCTCTGCCTTGTTGGTGGTTTCCTCCATGATCTCCTCTTCAGCTCTGCCATGTTGGTGGTTTCCTCCATGATCTGCTCTTCAGCTCTGCCATGTTGGTGGTTTCCTCCATGATCTGCTCTCTTTATCTCTGTTATGTTCATTGTCACATATTGGACAATCTTTAGTGAGTGGCACTGGCCAGACCCTTTGGTTAAGTCGAGGGTGGAGAAATACCCGGCATGTCCCAACCTCTCCATTAACTCATTGACTCTGGGCATCGGGGAGGCAGCAAGTTCTGACACTTCATTTTACGGAAATCATTACAGAACCTTGTGGAACCCTCTGGCTTAGGGATCAGAACAATGGGATTGGACCAGTCACTCTTGGACTTACCCCAAGTGCCTCCATGTCTCTGACCTCCTCAGTTATGGCTTGTCTATGAGCTTCAGGTACCCTGTATGGTGTTAGATTACCCCGTACCTGCGGTCTGGTGTCTATGTCATGTTCTGTCACATGGGGGCGTCCTGGTGACGCAGAAAACATATCATTATTTCTCTGCACCAACTCTTCTGTCTCCTGTTTCTGGGCCTTAGACGGGGTCTCTGCTCTGTGCCCCTCAGGTGAAGCCCTACCAGGAGTAGTAACCTTATAGGGACACCTACTGACGCCAACACCTCCCTGTCCTTCCAGGGTTTAGTACATGTATATTGTAGATATGTTCGGGTTTCCTCTTGCCCAGCTGGTACCTTATAGATTACTTCTTCCACTTTTCCAATAATTTCATATAGCCCTTACCATTTGGCCAGAAATTTACTTTCTACCGTGGGAACCAAGACCCGATCACCGGGACTGAAGGTCCTAAGTTTAGGCGTTCTGTTATAGACCCGGCTCTGTGTAGGGGCCATCTGTCTGGGGGAATATGCAGTGTAGGGGCCATCTGTCTCAGGGTATCGTGTAGTATAATCTCACACCACTAGTATATACTGATGCCCCCCAGCAGACTTTACTACAGGACCTACCAGGTCCATGGCCACTCTTTCATCGGAGACCTCTATAATGGGTCGGGGTACCAGAGGCCTCCTGAAGTGTGACCCAGGGGCGGTTAGCTGACTCTCGGGGTAGGAGTTACAATACTCTTGGATATGTTTATCAATTCCTGGCCAATAGAAACGCTGTAGACACCTCAGGTGTCCTCCTAACACCGGCTTATGTGCCAAATCTAACACCACCCTCTGATAGGGCCGGGGCACCTCCAATGACTCCACAATCACTCCCTGTATTTGGTTCCCCCTATACAGTAGGTCCTGGCTCATGGACGTATAGGGGAGCCCCTTATCACTCCCTGGATATTGGGGGTCACCATTTACCACTTTTACATGACCCAGATTAGGATCTTTCATCTGAGCAGTCCCACCATTGTCCCGGGACACCTCGAGCTCCGGCATCTCGGGAACTCCCTCCTGACCTTCAGCATCACCAGCTAACCCAGACAGGGGGATCATTACCATCTGGGGTCCCCCCTACAGCTGGGGTTTCCCTGTCAGGATCAAAGGGGTTGGGGTTAGGCAAGGCATCACCAACATTAACATCTTCAGGACATGGCGACTTCTGCTTTTTCCACATATCCCAGAACAGAGGAAAATCCCCCCTATAATCCCCTATGGAACAGGGACTTAACCACGCCCACTCTGTGAGAGGCAGGGCCAGAGGTAGTTGTTATGGAGACCTCTGTTATAGGACACCCCCTGTATCACCATGTATACACAAGACCCCAATAGTTTATCCACTGTACAGTGCAGGGTCGCCTAGGTCATGGTGCACCAGGGTTACCAGAGTCCAGGAGAGTCAGTCCTTCACGCCCCGCTATAGGCACAGTACACATTTGTGGTTCAGATACAGTTTCCACCGAACAAGAGGGTTGAGCAGTTGACCCAGTTCGTGGCACCACCAACATTGGAGACGGTCGGTGCTCCATTCTAAGACCTGGGGTTAAGGTTCACAGTTTCCGTTGCCTGTTCCCCTCTGAGCGTTCTCCCACCACAACCTTCCTCACCCCTCCAGTAGTCAGTACAGTCTTACCAATCTTGGGGGTAACAGATCTGGGAGATGTCTGCAGTAGGTCCTCGGGGCTCGGTACCGTTCCACTAAACACACCAGCTGGTCAGCTGTTGTAGGTCCCGCTTGTCCCACCCAGCGCTAAACCTTAGGTGGAGGTGACCTGGTGTATCTGTCCAGTACCAGTCTCTCCACCATTTGTGCCGGAGTGGCCTCCTCAGGCTGAAGCCATTTCTTTACTAGATACAGCAGGTCATGCATCTGGGATCAGGGTGGGAGACTCTCAGAGAAAGTCCAGTGGTGCACTCTACCAGCACATACGTGCATGTTCACACCCAGACATGCCAGGATCTCAGCTCTCAGTATGGAATAGTCCTTAGCCTCCTGTTCACACAGGTCATAGTAGGCCTTCTGAGGTTCCCTGGTAAGAAATGGTGCCACAACATCGACCCACTGATCCCTTGGCAACTTCTCCTGCTCGGCCACTTGCTCAAAAACTCGAAGACGTGCATCCACGTCGTCTGTGGCCATCATCTTTTGTAGAGCCCTCTGTATGGCAGCTCGGGCCACGGTCTGTAGCCTCTGGGCCTCTCTTACACCAGCGCAATCTCCGGCCGTCCTCTGGTCCACCAGAGCCTTCCTGAGCTGCGTCAGCGTCTCCATCAGCCACAAGTTCATCTCCTGTTGCTGGGCTTGTGCTTGCTGTTGTCGCCTCTCGGCTTCCATCAGGGCTTGTTGCTGCTGTGCCTGAGTCTGCTGTTGCTGTAGGATGACCTGCCCAATCTGTTGTACAAAGTCCTCCATGCTGGTGGTCTCCTTTTTAATCTCTCCTGCAGTTTTCACCCAGGACATAGGAGAGGAAAAATGTGGGGGAGATAGCTGGATAGCAGCAGTGGTGCGGACCCAACAATCAGAGACAGGGAAACAAAATGCAGCAAAGTGGTTTATTTAGAAAAAACAGGAAAATAAACATGTCAGGCACAAAATGAACAAAATAAAATAAATCCTGATCGTCTGAGCCACTAACCGGAACAGATAACCTAACCATACATGGGGCTTACTACCAGCCACATCAACACAACAGAGCAATATAGTGTCACCGGCCTCACGGTTACAGGACAGACCCGGCGACTCCTCTCACCTCATGGACCTGCCCTGCAATGTAAGAGCTGCAGCCTTTATGGGTCAGTAATGAGCCCGAGATCTGCCCCTGTGCTGAGGCTCCTAGAGACCTGCCCCTGTGCCGAGGCTCCTCCAGATCCGCCCCTGTGCCGAGGCTCCTCCAGATCTGCCCCTGTGATGAGGCTCCTCTAGATCTGCCCTTGTGCTGAGGCTCCTCCAGATCCGCCTCTGTGCTGAGGCTACACCAGATCTGCCTATGTGCTGAGGCTACTACAGATCTGCCCCTGTGCTGAGGCTACTCCAGACCTGCCCCTGTGCTGAGGCTCCTCCAGACCTGCTCCTGTGCTGAGGCTCCTCCAGATTCGCCCCTGTGCTGAGGCTTCTCCAGATCTGCCCCTGTGCTGAGGCTCCTCCAGACCTGCCCCTGTGCTGAGGCTCCTCTAGATCTGCCCCTGTGCTGAGTCTCTTCCAGATCTTCCCCTGTGCTGAGGCTCCTCCAGATCTGCCCCTCTGCTGAGTCTCCTCCAGATCTGCCCCTGTGCTGAGGCTACACCAGATCTGCCCCTGTGCTGAGGCTACACTAGATCTGCCCCTGTGCTGAGGCTCCTCCAGATCTGCCCCTCTGCTGAGGCTCCTCCAGATCTGCCCCTGTGCTGAGGCTACACCAGATCTGCCCCTGTGCTGAGGCTACACTAGATCTGCCCCTGTGCTGAGGCTCCTCCAGATCTGCCCCGGACCTCACATATGTCAGAGGCCTGGGAGGAGATATAGCGGGACGTCAGCCCTTTGCCTGTCACCCCCTCGCAGTATATATATAGCTGTGGTGTCCACTACAGGGAATTACTCTCATCTTTCGGAGGACTGCCCTGGCCTAGAGGAAATATTGTGGATCCAAGTGGAAGTTTTGTCTGTGACTAGAGAAGTGTTGTCTGATAAGGACTGGTAAGAGACGTGGGAATGTTTCATCAGAAGACAGAGATTTTATGAAGAAGGGCTGTCTATCCAGTGTCTGTTACCAGCAGCCGCAGAATAGTGAATGCAGCTCTGAAGTATAATGTAAGCTATAACCTGGGATCAGTAATGACATATGAATTCTATGTGTATGACCCAGCCTTTACCGCTAGAAATAGCAGATCCAGCTGCAGGGGCTTTTACTACTGTGCCCAGTGCTGCCCCCTGCTGGAGACGTCTCCACCACAATGTCCTGCCACTTCTCTTCTCCACACAGTGCACAGCAGCTCCACAGATTCAGAAGAAAAGGAAGCAGCAAGCCCAGAGACAGCGGGGGATAAGAAGTGTCTGTACCATGTGAACTCGCGCATTCTGCAGTATCCAGCCTCCAGGGTTATTCGTCACCCGGTGCCCGATGAGCTTGTGCCCTGGGAGGTAAGTGGGGTGTGCATGTATGTATAGTATGTATGGACGCCTTCTCCATGTGCTGTACATCTATGTACACATGGATTTTGTTGTGTTAAGCGATTATCAAGTCAGTGTTGTGGATCAGCATGTGCGCGTATGAGATGCCTGAAATGTGCATGCGTGTCCTTGTGTACACATATGTACCGTCTGCATGTGTGAGGTCAGGCCCTGACATTGGGGAGAAGGTCTGGCTGAGTTCTTCCTCCTCCCAATGGCCTTTATGGGGCTCGCTGCACAGACAGGAGGAGAAGACTCTGCCCCAAACGGTTCCCATACAGGGGGATGCCACAATTATGTAGAATGCCTTTGCAGGTTGCAGCATTAACCCTGAAAACAGCCCCAAACCTTTACAACTTCGCAGTACTCCAGCCAGTGGCGCTTAGTGGCAGACGGGACATACTAGGGCCACGTGTTCAGTCACCGGGGTCGTATGAGCTGTATTACTATGAGGGTTTGTCATAGCAGTGTGTCTGAAACAGCTGAATCCAATCATCCGCACAGGGGTTCACATACTTTTAGCCGTATATGGCTTTGTATATGCTCGTCTATGGAGGTTTTGTTGCCTTTCCTCAGCTGTCGTTGTTTCTACAGGTCGACTTCCCTGACTACAATCCTCCACTCTATAATGCAGAGCGATGGGACCGGGGGACGTACGACCCTGCACAAGAGTAAGACACAAGATCACAAGATCTGCTCCAAATAATCCAGAGATTATTATTATGTGGGACCATAATCCAGAGCTGTCAGGGGACGGGGTTGTGACAACTTCTCATGCCTGACATTGGCTGTCACTATTAGTACACTGATGATAAGAAGTCACTAAAGCATGTGATGTCTCTACAGAATGCAGCAGAAGAAGAGGAAATACAATGGGATGGACGGCTTGATGGATTTCCGCAGCTGCCTGGGGACATATCAGATTGAGAATGGACTACCCTTGTAAGCAGCTACTTTGGAAGAGGCCTGGGGGAGGCTTATGGAGAAAACCAGTCTCATAATCTAGAACCCATTGCTGTATTGCTGTTCTCTAGGCACCATTGACATTGCTCATGTCCAGCAGGTCTCATATATCCTCACACGATGGCACATGTCCAAAAAATCCCCATACACCGTCTCATGATGGCGTATGTCTAAGGGTTCTCCAACAGCCTTTCGTGATGCCCTATGTCCAGGAGATCTCATGTAGTAGATCATGGCAAGGAGATCTCATAGAACCTCACATGACTGCTCATATCCATGAGATCTCCTATATTCTTATATGATGACCTATGTCTAGGAGATTTCGTAGAACTTCATGTGCCAGGTCATGTCCAGATCTCATAGAAGCTCATGTGACAGATGATGTCCATGAAATCTCATAGAATCTCAGGTGACTGCTCGTGTCCACAAGATCTGATAGAATCTCAGGTGACTGCTCGTGTCCACGAGATCTCATAGAATCTCAGGTGACTGCTCGTGTCCAAGAGATCTGATAGAATCTCTGGTGACTGCTCGTGTCCACGAGATCTGATAGAATCTCAGGTGACTGCTCGTGTCCAAGAGATCTGATAGAATCTCAGGTGACTGCTCGTGTCCACGAGATCTGATAGAATCTCAGGTGACTGCTCGTGTCCAAGAGATCTGATAGAATCTCAGGTGACTGCTCGTGTACACGAGATCTGATAGAATCTCAGGTGACTGCTCGTGTCCAAGAGATCTGATAGAATCTCAGGTGACTGCTCGTGTACACGAGATCTCATAGAATCTCAGGTGACTGCTCGTGTCCACGAGATCTCATAGAATATCAGGTGACTGCTTGTGCCCAAGAGATCTGATAGAATTTCAGGTGACTGCTCGTGTCCACGAGATCTGATAGAATCTCAGGTGACTGCTCGTGTCCACGAGATCTCATAGAATCTCAGGTGACTGCTCGTGTCCAAGAGATCTGATAGAATCTCAGGTGACTGCTCGTGTCCACGAGATCTCATAGAATATCAGGTGACTGCTTGTGCCCAAGAGATCTGATAGAATCTCAGGTGACTGCTCGTGTCCACGAGATCTCATAGAATCTCAGGTGACTGCTCGTGTCCAAGAGATCTGATAGAATCTCAGGTGACTGCTCGTGTCCACGAGATCTCATAGAATCTCAGGTGACTGCTCGTGTCCACAAGATCTCATAGAATCTCAGGTGACTGCTCGTGTCCATTTGAGTTACCACATGCTGCTCTTCTATCCTGGTCATTATAGGACCTCCTGATAAGTATATTCTTCTCTGTAAACTGGTGCTGTCGGTCACCTAGGCGTCTTGACACAATGGATGGTGATGAGGGGCTCAGCTCTGGACTAGCTCTCCTAGAATAGAGATGCAACAGTTGAATGGCCAGCCATGTGCCCGCAAGCTACAATGATCTGATGAGTCCGCTCTGCAGCTCCCCATACTGGTGACAGATATGCTTTATAGTTATAGAAGTGGTGGAAGATGCAGAAGAAATAATGGGCTGGTCGGTGACTACTAGATATCAGTTGTAAGATGATGAGTCCAGGGGCCACCTGTGGTGGGACATTCCCTGGCTGACCATTAGGCAGTAGATCCTCTTGATGACATCCTTCATCCATCTCATGTGGCTCTGGTACTTCATGTGGAGGTTACATCCTCAGAAGATATCATGCCTTTTCCAAATACTTCATATTGTCTCTCTTATTTCATGATGGATCCGACATCAACTTCTTGATAACAAAGCTGTAGTGACATGGCTTCTCTGACCCCTGATGATGATAAGTGTGGTCATTCTCTTCTCCATCTCTCAGAAACCCAATGGGAAGAACAGGACTGCGGGGAGTCGGGAGTCTGCGCTGGTTCGGACCAAATCATTCTCTTCATCCAGTGTTGACCAGGTGAGAAGCCATACTTGTGTGAATGCTGACTGTCTCCCACCATGACCACATCTATTTATATAAATATAGCTGCAAGCTCTAATGGCTAGGACTAAACAGAGCGGAGTAATTGTTGGGGAGGCCTGTACAGCGTGTGTCAACTTCTGGCTGACCATTGTGTTATCTTCTGGCTGACCATTGTGTCATCGTCTGGCTGACCATTGTGTCATCCTTTGGTTGACCACTGTGTGTGGAGTAGCTGTCAGGGAAGCCTGTACAGTGTGTGTCACTTTCTGGCTGACCATTGTGTGTGGAGTAGTTGTCGGAGAAGCCTGTACAGTGTGTGTTATCTTCTGGCTGACCATTGTGTGTGGAGTAGTTGTCAGAGAAGCCTGTACAGTGTGTGTTATCTTCTGGCTGACCATTGTGTCATCTTCTGGCTGACCATTGTGTCATCTTCTGGCTGACCATTGTGTGTGGAGTAGTTGTCAGAGAAGCCTGTACAGTGTGTGTTATCTTCTGGCTGACCATTGTGTCATCTTCTGGCTGACCATTGTGTCATCTTCTGGCTGACCATTGTGTGTGGAGTAGTTGTCAGAGAAGCCTGTACAGTGTGTGTTATCTTCTGGCTGACCATTGTGTCATCTTCTGGCTGACCATTGTGTGTGGAGTAGTTGTTGAGGAGGCCTGTACAGTGTGTGTGTTATCTTCTGGCTGACCATTGTGTCATGTGCTACCTAACCCACTTGTTGTGAGACACCTCTCCATCTTTGGTCTGCAGGTGGAGTACAAACAAAGCGAAGGGTCCAAATAAGCTGACATCGCAAAGAATGCTGGAAGTGCTGGTTGTGAAGCAAAAGGCCAATGATCTGTGGGCACTGCCGGGGGTAAGCAGTGAGGGTCTACCATCCTCAGTAGTGCTACAGTGCAGGAGATGGGCTCGGTATAGTATCATGCAATGTATTATGGGTAATTCTTAACATTACATCACAGGGGACTCTGGATCCCGGCGAGCAGGTTCCACTTAAGTTCCAGACTCTCCTGAAGCGTGGATATCTCAGCACGTTCCTGACTTTGCTTGGTGCTGGGATAGAGGTTGGTGGTGTGTGGGTTGAGCGGGGACACAGAAGACAATTTGCTACCTGACAATTCATGTCATTAATGTGACACGGATCTACCACAGGTCTTCCATGGGTATCTGGATGATCCACGAAACACAGATAATGCCTGGATCGAGACCTTGGCCATCAACATTCACTTCGACACTAAGGAATCGAATGATCAATTTCTCCAGGTAACTGCCAAACCCAAAATTGTGACGGAGACCATGACCCTCTTCTGCGCTTCCTGGCACTGGTGGCCATATTGTGTTTAGCAGCTTCCAGGACTTCTCCATTGTCTTGTCTCTTCTGAACTATCTTATTGTAGATCATTGCATCTAAATACTTTGCAGTAATAATCCATCAAAAAGGGGCACCTGAGCAAAAACATTCGGAGTGCCTCATGGTCTTCAATGGCTGACAGGGGAGCCTAGCCCTGGAAACATCTCCCTACTGATATCTTCTGATATCAGTGATGATGGTCCATGAAATCCATCAGCTCAGTCCTTTACATGCAATCTGATGAGTTCCCCATTTTATCTGTTGGTTCTTTGGGGCGTCCTGCACCCAGACATGTGCGGATATACACCTTGTGGCTGCAATGTTTTTATAGAGGACCTTCCTTGTCCTCGTGTGTGGATATATACACCGCCGGAGAGCCGACTTCAGCACGCTGACTGACACGGTATTATCGGCTTTCCTGCTATGTGTGCTGGAGATATTGGTGATGTTAATTTCGGCACCGATCTCTCCCCACTGTCAGAAGGGTGTTCCTCATAGATCAGCGTCTTCGCTCCCCCTGTCTGTACTCTAACATAGCCCTGTACTGTCAGAAGAGGCGCTCCGTATATTATCCCGCACAAAAAAAGACCCGATGAAGGGGTGGAGTTTGTAAAAACATCATATACCCCGAAACGCGTTCTCCCAATAAAAGTCTGAACCAACATCGCCCTTCTCGAGCTCCAGTGGTTTAATCCAAGGAGTTCATTGGATTCCACTGCACAGTATCTGCCTATTACAGTAAGGCTATAGATATACCGTATATTATAGCGGCAATACACCAGGGATACATATGGCTTCTACATCCAGTCACTGCAGCTTTTCATGTTTCAGGCCTAATCCTGCTTTTGCTTACAAAGACTGACAGTGTGAACGTGGCCTTATGTGGATAACACAAACCTCCTTTCCCTTCTTCTTCTTTTGTGTCTGGATTTATCGTTTCTCTGACTTTTTGGCTTTGACGACAAATTCTCTGCAGTGTCCGCCATGAACCGCATGAGGCCTTCTATGCTGACTATATCCGGGGCTTCTTTGTACGGTTTATAGATATCTTCTCTGCAAGGATCTTATGAGAAATGTTTGTGATGTTTTTTGCTCTCATTTATCAGCCACCGCTCTTCTTCTCTGTCCTCCTATCTGCTTGTCTGTCCTCTTCCTCTGTCCTCTGCTCCTGTGTCCTCCTCTGTCCTCCGCTCCCAAGTCCTCCGCTCCCATGTCCTCCTCCTCCTCTGTCCTCCACTCCCATGTCCTCCTCTGTCCTCCGCTCCCATGTCCTCCTCCTCCGCTCCCGTGTCCTCCTCCTCTGTCCTCCACTCCCATGTCCTCCTCTGTTCCCGTGTCCTCCTATTCCTCCGCTCCAGTGTCTTCCTCTGCTCCTGTGTCCTCCTCCTCTTTCCTCCGCTTCTCTGTCCTCCTCCTCCCTTCCTCTGTCCTCCTCTGCTCTTCTTTCCTCCTCCATCCTTCTCCTCTGCTTCAGTGTCCTCCTCCTCTGGCCTCCTCCTCCGCTCCTCTGTCCTCCTCCATCTTCCTCCTCCGCTCCTCTGTCCTCCTCCTCTGCTCCTGTGTCCTCCTCCATCCTTCTCCTCCGAATCTCTGTCCTCCACCTCCACTCCTCTGTCCTCCTCCATCCTTCTCCTCCGCTCCCATGTCCTCCTCCTCTGTCCTCCTCCATCCTTCTCCTCTGCTCCTGTGTCCTCCTCCTCCGCTCCTCTGTCCTCCTCTGCTCTTCTGTCCTCCTCCGCTACCGTGTCATCCTCCTCTGTCCTCCTCCATCCTTCTCCTCTGCTCCTCTGTCCTCCTCCTCCGCTCCTCTGTCCTCCTCCGCCACTTCTCTGTCCTCCTCCATCCTTCTCCTCAGTCCTCCTCCATCCTTCTCCTCCGAATCTCTGTCCTCCACCTCCGCTCCTCCGTCCTCCTCCATCCTCCTCCTCCGCTCCTCTGTCCTCCTCCTCCGCTTCTCTGTCCTCCTTCATCCTTCTCCTCCGAATCTCTGTCCTCCACCTCCGCTCCTCTGTCCTCCTCCATCCTTCTCCTCTGCTCCCGTGTCTTCCTCCTCCATCCTTCTCCTCCACTCCTCTGTCCTCCTCCTCCGCTCCTCTGTCCTCCTCCATCCTTCTCCTCCGCTCCTCTGTCCTCCTCCTCTCCTCTGTCCTCCTCCATCCTTCTCCTCCGCTCCCGTGTCTTCCTCCTCCTCCGCTCCTCTGTCCTCCTCCTCTGCTCCTCTGTCCTCTTCCATCCTTCTCCTCTGTCCTCCTCCTCCACTCCTCTGTCCTCCTCCATCCTTCTCCTCCTCTCCTCTGTCCTCCACCTCCGCTCCTCTGTCCTCCTCCATCCTTCTCCTCCGCTCCTCTGTCCTCCTCCTCTGCTCCTCCTCCATCCTTCTCCTCTGTCCTCCTCCTCCGCTCCTTTGTCCTCCTCTATCCTTCTCCTCCTCTCCTCTGTCCTCCACCTCCGCTTCTCTGTCCTCCTCCATCCTACTCCTCGGCTCTTCTCTCTTCCTCTCTGCTCCTCAGATCTAATGATATTTCTATAATTGTAGAACTTGACAGACTCTGACTTTGAGGTATCGCTCCGCTGGCAGCTCCTGGACCACAAGATTCCTCTTTATGCCAATGAGAAGGAGATCCTTCAGAGGACGGCTGAGCATCACAACGTGCACTACTAAGTCACCACCGCTCTGGTCCTTGTGGACTCATGAATGATAACCTGCAGATGAAGGGCTCATCAAGCCAGGACATAAAGACTCCCATAAATGCACCTAAAGGAGGCGCTCACTGAAATCTATGGGCTGCTTCCACCGTAGGTACCAGATAGTTCCAGGTGCCTCTCCTGATGCCCTGAACGTCCCATGGCACCTGCTGATCTAATGCACAGAGACAGAACCTTCTGGATGATGTAGTGGTATGGACAGGTCACTACCGGTATGATTCTACAAGTCCACATGTCCTTCCTCCCAGTAACCTTCAGTCAGCCCCAATGAACCTACCTCTCCTATCTGTGCTATACAGAATGCAGGTTGTCATAAGAGGGCTGACTTATTGTAGCCGGGTCTATGTTATATCTTGGGGTAAATGAGTATATTGCCCATCTCGTGTGTCTGTGTCGTATCTTTAGCATTACATTGTAACTTAGGGAATGAGTCTGCAGCTCCAGGACCTCATAGACAGGTACATCGGGTCATGGTGGACAATCGCATCCACCTGGTCCTACGATGTGTAATGAATGACATGAGATAAGTGAAGTATTTAACAATAGGGGGTGAACAAGGGGTTAAGGTCCTGGCTATACGGCCGAGCCTCAGTTGTGGACAAGGGGTTAAGGTCAAGGTAGTCCCAACCATATAGCCGAGCCTCAGCTGTGGACAAGGGGTTAAGGTCCCAACCATACGACCGAGCCTCAGCTGTGGACAAGGGGTTAAGGTCCTGGCCATACGACCGAGCCTCAGCTGTGGACAAGGGGTTAAGGTCCTGGCCATATGACCGAGCCTCAGCTGTGGACAAGGGGTTAAGGTCCCGGACATATGAACGAGCCTCAGCTGTGGACAAGGGGTTAAGGTCTCAACTATACCGCCGAGCCTCAGCTCTGGACAAGGGGTTAAGGTCCAGGTAGTCCCAACCATACGGCCAAGCCTTAGCTGTAGACAAGGGGTTAAGGTCCCAGCCATACGGTCGAGCCTCAGCTGTGGACAAGGGGTTAAGGTCCAGGTAGTCCCAACCATACGGCTGAGCCTCAGCTGTGGACAAGGAGTTAAGGTCCAGGTAGTCCCAACCATACGGCTGAGCCTCAGCTGTGGACAAGGGGTTAAGGTCCAGGTAGTCCCAACCATACGGCTGAGCCTCAGCTGTGGACAAGGGGTTAAGGTCCCAACCATACGGCCGAGCCTCAGCTGTGGACAAGGGGTTAAGGTCCCGGCCATATAACTGAGCCTCAGCTGTGGACAAGGGGTTAAGGTCCAGGTAGTCCCAACCATACGGCCGAGCCTCAGCTGTGGACAAGGGGTTAAGGTCCCAACTATACCGCCGAGCCTCAGCTGTGGACAAGGGGTTAAGGTCCAGGTAGTTCCAACCATACGGCCAAGCCTTAGCTGTAGACAAGGGGTTAAGGTCCCAGCCATACGGCTGAGCCTCAGCTGTGGACAAGGGGTTAAGGTCCTGGCCATACGGCCGAGCCTCAGCTGTGAACAAGGGATTAAGGTCCCAAGTATACCGCCGAGCCTCAGCTGTGGACAAGGGGTTATGGTCCAGGTAGTCCCAACCATACGGCCAAGCCTCAGCTGTGGACAAGGGGTTAAGGTCCAGGTAGTCCCAACCATACGGCCGAGCCTCAGCTGTGGACAAGGGGTTAAGGTCCAGGTAGTCCCAACCATACGGCTGAGTCTCAGCTGTGGACAAGGGGTTAAGGTTCAGGTAGTCCCAACCATACGGCCGAGCCTCAGCCTATAGATAACTAGACGACTACGAGTCCTTCTCCAGATGGTAAATCCGACCAACACATAGACCGAGTGTCACAGATATAACTCAGCTGTGTGACTATGACCTAAGAAAGTGACTTGTCAATGGCAGGTACTGACGTAGCCACTTATGAGATATCTACAGGGAAAAGGTCATAGTGGACCAGGACTATAGCGATAAGGTCATGGACCGGGGCCACAGGGATAAGGTCATGGACTGGGGCCACAGGGATAAGGTCATGGACCAGGGCCACAGGGATAAGTTCATGGTGGTTTGGAGGTACGTGCGTCCTTGGGGTCTCATCGTTCTTGTTTGGGATGTGTGGGTATGGGAGGGCGTGGAGTGGGTGATGGGTGGGTGGGGAGTTTAATAGTCCTTGGGATCTCATCTTCCTCTTGTTTGGTGACAGCTGGACACATATTGGGCAGCAATCTCCACAGTGGCCTCTTCTTCTCCCAGTAGGATGTAGAGTTTCCTCTTCTCCCAGTCTGGGATGTGGGCAGAGTCTTTGGTAGTAGACGGCCCTCACAGCTGAGTATTTGGTGCAGTGTAGGAGGAAGTGGGTCTGGTCTTCTAGGGCCCCCTGGTCACAGTGCTGGCACAGTCTGATCTCCTGTGGCTTGTTCGTCTGCCTGTGCCGCCCCGTCTCCATCTCTAGATTGTATTATATATCCCCCTCATTCATGTATCATATACAGAGAGCTAGCAGCAGTATCACAGGTTCGCCGCAGTACACATTCCATCTCAGATCATACCATCAACATTAACAATCAAATTGCCAGATTAGTGGGTGTTCACACTTGCGTCCACCCACGTGATTCCGCCATGTGGCCGGATTGCATCCGGTCAGTTTAATAACTCATTCATTTTAATAGGTTTTTAAAGCAAAGCGCCGGCGTCCATCTGCAGCCTTTATGACGTCAAGTCCGATTTTGTGTCTGTGCAAAAATACGCGGTCTCACGGCGGAGGGGGCCACAGACGGACACGAGCGGTTTGCTTTATAATCTGTTTTTGTGCAATTTTGGTGGAATCATGGCAGGCGGATAGCAAGTGTGAACGCTCCCTTAGTCGTAATAAAAAAGCTGCCACTGGGAAGGCGCTGCCGACTTGTCGCCGTGGCTGATCCGTGTCATTATCTGCTGCCCACGAGCTCACGTCACCTGTTATCTGCTTAAAGGGATCCTATCATTAGAATATAAACACCACGTGGCGAGAGCCTTTAGAAGACGACTCTGCTCTTACCTTTCTGTTACTGATCCCCCCTCTTCAGGGAACATGGAGGAGGGAGGCGCCCTGGCAGAGCCACTCACCTTTTACGATAACTGGGGACGGGGTGAGAACTTTGTCACATTTCTAGAATCCAGTGAAGGAGTTGAGTGTCGGCCATCTTTACGCTCTAACCTCACATGGAAACACAAGGACTGTAAGTTACAAGGTTCTTCTGTCTTTTCTGCTTCTTTAGTTTTACAAACTGTTTTGCTTGTTTGTCATCTTGTCTCTCTGACGTATAGCACAGACACACAGTCTATATTATACCTTAGACTGAAGGTAACGTTGCGATGCTCTATGAACCCATTACGTTTCTAAAGTCTGCTTGTGTCGGCCTGTTTAAGAGACGTGCGCATATGTCAGGGGGTTTCTGCAGAGCCCCAAGTCCGTGGTAATGGCGACATATATTTAGGGTTCGTGGACTGTGTTGGATGTGATTTACTTTCAATAGTGAAGGATGAGTATAAGACTGAGGAAGTGGAGGGACCCCGACAGCAGCCCCCACATCACATACTAGGATGGTCCATACATCACACATAGGGTGAAAAATAGAGCCCTGGTGGACTGTGCACTAGTATAGACGGGGGGAAAGGGGGGTATAGTGGGATGATCGTATTATAGGGGTACACTGTGGGATATAGCGGTGTGATAGTAATATGGGGGTACATTGTGGGATATAGCGGTGTGATAGTAATATGGGGGTACACTGGTGGGTATAGTAGTATGATAGTAATATTGGGGTATACTGTGGAGTATAGTGGTATGATAGTAATATTGGGGTACACTGTGGAGTATAGTGGGATGATAGTAATATTGGGGTACACTGTGGGGTATAGTGATATGATAGTAATATGGGGGTACACTGGTGGGTATAGTGGTATGATAGTAATATTGGGGTATACTGTGGAGTATAGTGGTATGATAGTAATATTGGGGTACACTGTGGGGTATAGTGGGATGATTGTATTATGGGGTACACTGGGGTATAGTAATATGGGGGTACACTGTGGGGTATAGCGGTATGATAGTAATATTGGGGTACACTGTGGAGTATAGTGGGATGATAGTAATATTGGGGTACACTGTGGGGTATAGTGATATGATAGTAATATGGGGGTACACTGGTGGGTATAGCGGTATGATAGTAATATGGGGGTACACTGTGGAGTATAGTGGTATGATAGTAATATTGGGGTACACTGTGGGGTATAGTGGGATGATTGTATTATGGGGTACACTGGGGTATAGTAATATGGGGGTACACTGTGGGGTATAGCGGTATGATAGTAATATTGGGGTACACTGTGGAGTATAGTGGGATGATAGTAATATTGGGGTACACTGTGGGGTATAGTGATATGATAGTAATATGGGGGTACACTGTGGAGTATAGTGGTATGATAGTAATATTGGGGTACACTGTGGGGTATAGTGGGATGATTGTATTATGGGGTACACTGGGGTATAGTGGTATGATAGTAATATGGGGGTACACTGTGGGGTATAGCGATATGATAGTAATATGGGGGTTATTGGGGATACATAACTGTATGATAGTAATATGGGGATACACTGTGGGGTATAGTGGTATGATAGTAATATGGGGGTACACTGTGGGGTATAGTGGGATGATAGTAATATGGGGGTACACTGGGGGTATAGTAATATGGGGGTACACTGTGGGGTATAGCGGTATGATAGTAATATTGGGGTACACTGTGGAGTATAGTGGGATGATAGTAATATTGGGGTACACTGTGGGGTATAGTGATATGATAGTAATATGGGGGTACACTGTGGAGTATAGTGGTATGATAGTAATATTGGGGTACACTGTGGGGTATAGTGGGATGATTGTATTATGGGGTACACTGGGGTATAGTGGTATGATAGTAATATGGGGGTACACTGTGGGGTATAGCGATATGATAGTAATATGGGGGTTATTGGGGATACATAACTGTATGATAGTAATATGGGGATACACTGTGGGGTATAGTGGTATGATAGTAATATGGGGGTACACTGTGGGGTATAGTGGGATGATAGTAATATGGGGGTACACTGGGGGTATAGTAATATGGGGGTACACTGTGGGGTATAGCGGTATAGTAATATGGGGGTACATCAGGGGGATATAACTGTATGATAGTAATATGGGGGTACACTGGGGGTATAGCGGTATGGTAGTAATATGGGGGTACACTGTGGAGTATAGCGGTATAATAATATGAGGGTATTGACACCATCAGAGACAGTCTCACCCTACTCCCCCGACAACCCCTCTACCCAACTACTTACTGCTCCTCATCCCTGACCTGTTTCTCCTCCATAACTGATGAAAAACTCTCCTCCCTAATCTCCAAATCCCACCTCACCTCCTGCGCGCTCGACCCGATCCAGTCACACCTCATCCCCAAACTCACTGAAGTCATTACTCCGGCCCTAACTCATCTCTGCAACCTATCCCTAGCCAATGGATCCTTCCCCTCAGCCTTCAAACACGTCACTGTCACTCCTATACTTAAGAAACCGTCCCTCGCCCCGTCCTCTCCTGCCAACTATCGTCCCATCTCTCTGCTCCCGTACGCCTCAAAACTTCTTGAGCAGCATGTCCACTCCGAACTCTCCTCCTATCTCTCGTCCAACCTGCTCTGTGACAGACTTCAGTCAGGCTTCAGACCCCGGCACTCCACTGACACTGCCCTAACAAAAGTCACCAATGACCTTCTAACTGCCAAAGCCAAGCGCCATTACTCTGTCCTCCTCCTCCTTGTCCTCTCCTCTGTCTTTGACACAGTTGACCACTCCCTCCCGTTAGAAATTCTTTCATCCTTTGGTATCTCAGACCTGGCCCATTCCTGGATCTCCTCATACCTGACCGACCGCACATTCAGCGTCTCCCACTCGCACACCACCTCCTCACCTCACCCTCTCTCTGTAGGTGTCCCCCAGGGCTCCGTCCTAGGACCCCTCCTGTTCTCCATCTACACCCTTGGCCTGGGCCAACTCATAGAATCTCATGGTTTCCAGTACCATTGCTATGCCGATGACACCCAAATCTACATCTCTGGACCAGACATGACCTCCCTGCTGGCCAGAGGTCCAGACTGTTTAGCGGCCGTAGCCTCCTTCCTCTCCTCCCGCTTTCTCAAACTCAACATGGAGAAAACAGAGTTTATCATCTTCAGCCCATCCTGTATGGCCCCTCCACCTGACCCATCTATCAAAGTTAATGGAACCACAATTACCCCTGTCCCACAGGCCCGATGCCTTGGGGTAACCCTGGACTCTGACCTATCCTTCAAGCCACATATTCAAGCCCTCATCACCTCCTGCCGCCTCCAGCTCAAGAACATCCACCGAATTCGCCCCTTCCTTACCCAGGAAACTACCAAGATGCTCGTCCAGGCCCTCATAATCTCCCGCCTAGACTACTGCAACACCCTTCTCCATGGACTCCCAGAAAACACCCTCGCCCCCCTCCAGTCCACCCTAAACTGCGCTGCTCGCTTAATCCACCTCACCCCCCGATCTTCATCAGCTGCTCCCCTCTGCCAGTCCCTCCACTGGCTACCTATATCCCAGCGAATTGAGTTCAAGCTACTAACGCTAACATACAAAGCCATCCACAACCTGTCCCCTCCATATATCTCTGACCTCATCCTCACCTGTCCTCTCCATATATCTCTGACCTCACCTGTCCCCTCCATATATCTCTGACCTCATCCTCACCTGTCCCCTCCATAAATCTCTGACCTCATCCTCACCTGTCCTCTCCATATATCTCTGACCTCATCCACACCTGTTCCCTCCATATATCTCTGACCTCATCCTCACCTGTCCCCTCCATATATCTCTGACCTCACCTGTCCACTCCATATATCGCTGACCTCATTCTCACCTGTCCCCTCCATATATCTCTGACCTCATCCTCACCTGTCCCCTCCATATATCTCTGACCTCATCCTCACCTGTCCCCTCCATATATCTCTGACCTCATCCTCACCTGTCCCCTCCATATATCTCTGACCTCATCCTCACCTGTCCCCTCCATATATCTCTGACCTCACCTGTCCCCTCCATATATCTCTGACCTCATCCTCACCTGTCCCCTCCATATATCTCTGACCTCATCCTCACCTGTCCCCTCCATATATCTCTGACCTCATCCTCACCTGTCCCCTCCATATATCTCTGACCTCATCCTCACCTGGCCCCCCCATATATCTCTGACCTCACCTGTCCCCTCCATATATCTCTGACCTCATCTCCCACTACCTGCCCACACGTAACCTCAGATCCTCCAATGACCTCCTACTCCGCTCTGCCCTCATCCGCTCCTCACACAACCGTCTCCAAGACTTCTCCTGTGCATCCCCCATACTCTGGAACTCCTTACCAAGACACATAAGACTGATCCCCACAATCACAGGATTCAAGAAGGCCCTGAAGACTCCCCTATTCAGGAAGGCCTACAACCTCCAATAACACTATCACCGCACCGCCATCTGTACAGTCTCCTCCTCTCCTTCTGTCTCTACCCCCTTCCCTCATAGATTGTAAGCCCTCGCGGGCAGGGCCCTCTACCCCACTGTGCCAGCCGATCACTGTTAGTATTATATCTACCTGTATATTCTGTGTATTGTATGTAACCCCCAAATGTAAAGCACCATGGGATTAATATAATAATGTACAGCACATGGGATTATTGGCGCTATATAAATAAATAATAAATTTAAAACCATTTCTGAAGGAGCAGATTTATGTACAAAAGGACACATAGGAATAGAATTCCAGGAGGAAGGGGGGGGGGGGTTATTAGTAATTGGTAGAAACAATGTAAACACTTCCAGGTTCTTATCAGTTCTCAGGTCAGTGATTCCTGTAAGATGCCATAAACCCATGTGACAGATTTAACTCCCTCTCCAGTGTATGAAGCCGGGTCATAAGTTTATACTCATAAATCCGACTCTTTTTCTTTGATTTGAAATTCCGTCTTAAAACCAAAATATTCATGTGATCGGTGATATTATGATCCTCATTGCAGAAATGTTTTGATACGGGAAGGTCCAGTCTTCGTTCTCTAATTGTATGGCGATGTGAGTTCATCCGCACTCTAAGCTGCTGTCCGGTCTCTCCAACATACAGATTATCAGTGGGACACTTGGTGCACATTATTACATACACTACATGCGGGGTGTTACAGGTGACCGTACCTGGGGTCTTATATTCCCTGTTAGAGTTTGGTATCTCTATCCTGTCAGGCGTTAGTATGTGGGGGCAGGTCTTGCACCTCTTCTGTCCACATGGGAATGTTCCTGTGTTAGTTGGAGGTGACAGAGAGCTGCTGACAATCACCATATTCCTGAGGTTTGGTGGGTGTCTGTAGCACAGGAGAGGGGGGTCTGGAGATCTGGATATTACACGGTGGTCTTTTTGCAGTAGTGGATGTAATTTGCGTGTGATTCCTCTCAGAGTCTCCAGGTGGGGGTTATATGTGACACCAGGGGCCCCCGATTGTTCTCCTGTTTGGTATTGTATTTTAATAAATCTTATCTTGGTATTCTGGTGATTTGGTTATCAGTTGTTCTTGGATGGTAACCCTGCCCTAAGAATGTGTTTCTGAGGCCCCCAAGGTGTTCGTCTCTATCTGCAGGGTCTGAACATATGCGATGGTATCTGATGGCCTGGCTGTATACAATGGAGTTCTTTATGTGTTTAGGATGAAAGCTATCCCATCTTAGGTAGGTCGGGCGGTCAATCGGCTCCCGATACAGCGATGTCTCCATTTTGTTGTCCTGTATCTTGATGACGGCGTCCAGGACGTTTATTTCGGAGAAGGAGTGATTGAGCGTCAGGTTGATGGTGGGATGGAACTGGTGGAATTGGTCATGGAAGGTTTTCAGCTGTTGTTCAGACCCGGTCCACAGGATTAGGATATCGTCAGTGAAGCGGTAGTAGGCCTCCCCCCCCTCCTCCCGGATCTCTCTCCCTATGTGTCCCTTTGTATATAAATCTGCTCCTTCAGAAATGGTTTAAATTTACTTGAGAAAGGAGCCGAGAGGTTGTAATCTGTCCTCAGTATTAGTCAGCCATTAATAGGGATCAACTACTGAAGACTCGCAAGGGATTTGTTTTTTATATTTCCTACCCACCGGCTAACACGAGAACAAACATTCTCCTCTGTCTGTTACTAATAAAGTTATACAACAATCACTGCACCACTAATGAGTGAGAGTAAAGCGTCACCTGTCTCCTCTGTCTGTTACTAATAAAGTTATACAACAATCACTGCACAGACAGGAAGTGATGTCAGGATCTGTCACATGACCACAGGGAAAGACGAGGGGAGGAGCCTGAGGGGAAGAATGTGATGTAAGTAATCTATGTAATACAATCTATATCTCCCTGTAGTGTCTGTATACTGGTGTATATATGTGCTGTATACGGGGTATATACACACCACAGGCTATATATGTACTGTATACAGGGTATATACACACCACAGGCTATATATGTACTGTATACAGGGTATATACACACCACAGGCTATATATGTACTGTATACAGGGTATATACACAGCACAGGCTATATATGTACTGTATACGGGGTATATACACACAAAAAGGCTATATATGTACTGTATACGGGGTATATACACAGCACAGGCTATATATGTACTGTATACAGGGTATATACACACCACAGGCTATATATGTACTGTATACGGGGTATATACACAGCACAGGCTATATATGTACTGTATACGGGGTATATACACAGCACAGGCTATATATGTACTGTATACGGGGTATATACACACCACAGGCTATATATGTGCTGTATACAGGGTATATACACACCACAGGCTATATATGTGCTGTATACAGGGTATATACACACCACAGGCTATATATATACTGTATACAGGGTATATACACAGCACAGGCTATATATGTACTGTATACAGGGTATATACACACCACAGGCTATATATGTACTGTATACGGGGTATATACACAGCACAGGCTATATATGTACTGTATACAGGGTATATACACACCACAGGCTATATATGTACTGTATACGGGGTATATACACACCACAGGCTATATATGTACTGTATACGGGGTATATACACAGCACAGGCTATATATGTACTGTATACGGGGTATATACACAGCACAGGCTATATATGTACTGTATACAGGGTATATACACACCACAGGCTATATATGTGCTGTATACAGGGTATATACACACCACAGGCTATATATATATACTGTATACAGGGTATATACACAGCACAGGCTATATATGTACTGTATACAGGGTATATACACACCACAGGCTATATATGTACTGTATACAGGGTATATACACACCACAGGCTATATATATACTGTATACAGGGTATATACACACCACAGGCTATATATGTGCTGTATCAGCATAAAGATGGTAACTGAAGCCAAATCTGGCGATAGTTTGTCCAATGGGGGCTGTGTAGAGAGAGAAAAGAGCGGGGGGCCGAGGACACAGCGGAGCATAGTGAGGAGGAGTCTGTGAGGCCGAGGACACAGCGGAGCATAGTGAGGAGGAGTCTGTGAGGCTGATACAGCGGAGCATAGTGAGGAGGAGTCTGTGAGGCTGATACAGCGGAGCATAGTGAGGAGGAGTCTGTAAGGCTGATACAGCGGAGCATAGTGAGGAGGAGTCTGTGAGGCTGATACAGCGGAGCATAGTGAGGAGGAGTCTGTGAGGCCGAGAGAGCGGAGCATAGTGAGGAGGAGTCTGTGAGGCTGATACAGCGGAGCATAGTGAGGAGGAGTCTGTGAGGCCGACACAGCGGAGCATAGTGAGGAGGAGTCTGTGAGGCTGATACAGCGGAGCATAGTGAGGAGGAGTCTGTGAGGCCGAGAGAGCGGAGCATAGTGAGGAGGAGTCTGTGAGGCCGAGAGAGCGGAGCATAGTGAGGAGGAGTCTGTGAGGCCGAGAGAGCGGAGCATAGTGAGGAGGAGTCTGTGAGGCCGAGACAGCGGAGCATAGTGAGGAGGAGTCTGTGAGGCTGATACAGCGGAGCATAGTGAGGAGGAGTCTGTGAGGCTGATACAGCGGAGCATAGTGAGGAGGAGTCTGTGAGGCCGAGAGAGCGGAGCATAGTGAGGAGGAGTCTGTGAGGCTGATACAGCGGAGCATAGTGAGGAGGAGTCTGTGAGGCCGAGAGAGCGGAGCATAGTGAGGAGGAGTCTGTGAGGCCAACACAGCGGAGCATAGTGAGGAGGAGTCTGTGAGGCTGATACAGCGGAGCATAGTGAGGAGGAGTCTGTGAGGCTGATACAGCGGAGCATAGTGAGGAGGAGTCTGTGAGGCCGAGGACACAGCGGAGCATAGTGAGGAGGAGTCTGTGAGGCCGAGAGAGCGGAGCATAGAGAGGAGGAGTCTGTGAGGCTGATACAGCGGAGCATAGTGAGGAGGAGTCTGTGAGGCCGAGAGAGCGGAGCATAGTGAGGAGGAGTCTGTGAGGCCGAGAGAGCGGAGCATAGTGAGGAGAAGTCTGTGAGGCCGAGAGAGCGGAGCATAGTGAGGAGGAGTCTGTGAGGCTGATACAGCGGAGCATAGTGAGGAGGAGTCTGTGAGGCCGATACAGCGGAGCATAGTGAGGAGGAGTCTGTGAGGCTGATACAGCGGAGCATAGTGAGGAGGAGTCTGTGAGGCCGAGACAGCGGAGCATAGTGAGGAGGAGTCTGTGAGGCCGATACAGCGGAGCATAGTGAGGAGGAGTCTGTGAGGCCGAGACAGCGGAGCATAGTGAGGAGGAGTCTGTGAGGCCGAGAGAGCGGAGCATAGTGAGGAGGAGTCTGTGAGGCTGATACAGCGGAGCATAGTGAGGAGGAGTCTGTGAGGCCGAGACAGCGGAGCATAGTGAGGAGGAGTCTGTGAGGCCGAGAGAGCGGAGCATAGTGAGGAGGAGTCTGTGAGGCTGATACAGCGGAGCATAGTGAGGAGGAGTCTGTGAGGCCGACACAGCGGAGCATAGTGAGGAGGAGTCTGTGAGGCTGATACAGCGGAGCATAGTGAGGAGGAGTCTGTGAGGCCGAGAGAGCGGAGCATAGTGAGGAGGAGTCTGTGAGGCCGAGAGAGCGGAGCATAGTGAGGAGGAGTCTGTGAGGCTGATACAGCGGAGCATAGTGAGGAGGAGTCTGTGAGGCTGATACAGCGGAGCATAGTGAGGAGGAGTCTGTGAGGCCGAGAGAGCGGAGCATAGTGAGGAGGAGTCTGTGAGGCTGATACAGCGGAGCATAGTGAGGAGGAGTCTGTGAGGCCGAGAGAGCGGAGCATAGTGAGGAGGAGTCTGTGAGGCTGATACAGCGGAGCATAGTGAGGAGGAGTCTGTGAGGCTGATACAGCGGAGCATAGTGAGGAGGAGTCCGTGAGGCTGATACAGCGGAGCATAGTGAGGAGGAGTCTGTGAGGCTGATACAGCGGAGCATAGTGAGGAGGAGTCTGTGAGGCCGAGAGAGCGGAGCATAGTGAAGAGGAGTCTGTGAGGCCGAGAGAGCGGAGCATAGTGAGGAGGAGTCTGTGAGGCTGATACAGCGGAGCATAGTGAGGAGGAGTCTGTGAGGCTGATACAGCGGAGCATAGTGAGGAGGAGTCTGTGAGGCCGACACAGCGGAGCATAGTGAGGAGGAGTCTGTGAGGCCGAGACAGCGGAGCATAGTGAGGAGGAGTCTGTGAGGCCGAGAGAGCGGAGCATAGTGAGGAGGAGTCTGTGAGGCTGATACAGCGGAGCATAGTGAGGAGGAGTCTGTGAGGCCGAGACAGCGGAGCATAGTGAGGAGGAGTCTGTAAGGCTGATACAGCGGAGCATAGTGAGGAGGAGTCTGTGAGGCTGATACAGCGGAGCATAGTGAGGAGGAGTCTGTGAGGCCGACACAGCGGAGCATAGTGAGGAGGAGTCTGTGAGGCTGATACAGCGGAGCATAGTGAGGAGGAGTCTGTGAGGCCGAGAGAGCGGAGCATAGTGAGGAGGAGTCTGTGAGGCCGAGAGAGCGGAGCATAGTGAGGAGGAGTCTGTGAGGCCGAGAGAGCGGAGCATAGTGAGGAGGAGTCTGTGAGGCTGATACAGCGGAGCATAGTGAGGAGGAGTCTGTGAGGCTGATACAGCGGAGCATAGTGAGGAGGAGTCTGTGAGGCCGAGAGAGCGGAGCATAGTGAGGAGGAGTCTGTGAGGCTGATACAGCGGAGCATAGTGAGGAGGAGTCTGTGAGGCCGAGGACACAGCGGAGCATAGTGAGGAGGAGTCTGTGAGGCCGAGAGAGCGGAGCATAGAGAGGAGGAGTCTGTGAGGCTGATACAGCGGAGCATAGTGAGGAGGAGTCTGTGAGGCCGAGAGAGCGGAGCATAGTGAGGAGGAGTCTGTGAGGCCGAGAGAGCGGAGCATAGTGAGGAGGAGTCTGTGAGGCTGATACAGTGGAGCATAGTGAGGAGGAGTCTGTGAGGCCGAGAGAGCGGAGCATAGTGAAGAGGAGTCTGTGAGGCCGAGAGAGCGGAGCATAGTGAGGAGGAGTCTGTGAGGCTGATACAGCGGAGCATAGTGAGGAGAAGTCTGTGAGGCCGATACAGCGGAGCATAGTGAGGAGGAGTCTGTGAGGCTGATACAGCGGAGCATAGTGAGGAGGAGTCTGTGAGGCCGAGACAGCGGAGCATAGTGAGGAGGAGTCTGTGAGGCCGATACAGCGGAGCATAGTGAGGAGGAGTCTGTGAGGCCGAGACAGCGGAGCATAGTGAGGAGGAGTCTGTGAGGCCGAGAGAGCGGAGCATAGTGAGGAGGAGTCTGTGAGGCTGATACAGCGGAGCATAGTGAGGAGGAGTCTGTGAGGCCGAGACAGCGGAGCATAGTGAGGAGGAGTCTGTGAGGCCGAGAGAGCGGAGCATAGTGAGGAGGAGTCTGTGAGGCTGATACAGCGGAGCATAGTGAGGAGGAGTCTGTGAGGCCGACACAGCGGAGCATAGTGAGGAGGAGTCTGTGAGGCTGATACAGCGGAGCATAGTGAGGAGGAGTCTGTGAGGCCGAGAGAGCGGAGCATAGTGAGGAGGAGTCTGTGAGGCCGAGAGAGCGGAGCATAGTGAGGAGGAGTCTGTGAGGCCGAGAGAGCGGAGCATAGTGAGGAGGAGTCTGTGAGGCTGATACAGCGGAGCATAGTGAGGAGGAGTCTGTGAGGCTGATACAGCGGAGCATAGTGAGGAGGAGTCTGTGAGGCCGAGAGAGCGGAGCATAGTGAGGAGGAGTCTGTGAGGCTGATACAGCGGAGCATAGTGAGGAGGAGTCTGTGAGGCCGAGAGAGCGGAGCATAGTGAGGAGGAGTCTGTGAGGCTGATACAGCGGAGCATAGTGAGGAGGAGTCTGTGAGGCTGATACAGCGGAGCATAGTGAGGAGGAGTCCGTGAGGCTGATACAGCGGAGCATAGTGAGGAGGAGTCTGTGAGGCTGATACAGCGGAGCATAGTGAGGAGGAGTCTGTGAGGCCGAGACAGCGGAGCATAGTGAGGAGGAGTCTGTGAGGCCGAGAGAGCGGAGCATAGTGAGGAGGAGTCTGTGAGGCCGAGACAGCGGAGCATAGTGAGGAGGAGTCTGTGAGGCCGAGAGAGCGGAGCATAGTGAGGAGGAGTCTGTGAGGCTGATACAGCGGAGCATAGTGAGGAGGAGTCTGTGAGGCCGAGACAGCAGAGCATAGTGAGGAGGAGTCTGTAAGGCTGATACAGCGGAGCATAGTGAGGAGGAGTCTGTGAGGCCGAGAGAGCGGAGCATAGTGAGGAGGAGTCTGTGAGGCTGATACAGCGGAGCATAGTGAGGAGGAGTCTGTGAGGCCGAGACAGTGGAGCATAGTGAGGAGGAGTCTGTGAGGCCGAGAGAGCGGAGCATAGTGAGGAGGAGTCTGTGAGGCTGATACAGCGGAGCATAGTGAGGAGGAGTCTGTGAGGCCGATACAGCGGAGCATAGTGAGGAGGAGTCTGTGAGGCTGATACAGCGGAGCATAGTGAGGAGGAGTCTGTGAGGCCGAGACAGCGGAGCATAGTGAGGAGGAGTCTGTGAGGCCGATACAGCGGAGCATAGTGAGGAGGAGTCTGTGAGGCCGAGACAGCGGAGCATAGTGAGGAGGAGTCTGTGAGGCCGAGAGAGCGGAGCATAGTGAGGAGGAGTCTGTGAGGCTGATACAGCGGAGCATAGTGAGGAGGAGTCTGTGAGGCCGAGACAGCGGAGCATAGTGAGGAGGAGTCTGTGAGGCCGAGAGAGCGGAGCATAGTGAGGAGGAGTCTGTGAGGCTGATACAGCGGAGCATAGTGAGGAGGAGTCTGTGAGGCCGACACAGCGGAGCATAGTGAGGAGGAGTCTGTGAGGCTGATACAGCGGAGCATAGTGAGGAGGAGTCTGTGAGGCCGAGAGAGCGGAGCATAGTGAGGAGGAGTCTGTGAGGCCGAGAGAGCGGAGCATAGTGAGGAGGAGTCTGTGAGGCCGAGAGAGCGGAGCATAGTGAGGAGGAGTCTGTGAGGCTGATACAGCGGAGCATAGTGAGGAGGAGTCTGTGAGGCTGATACAGCGGAGCATAGTGAGGAGGAGTCTGTGAGGCCGAGAGAGCGGAGCATAGTGAGGAGGAGTCTGTGAGGCTGATACAGCGGAGCATAGTGAGGAGGAGTCTGTGAGGCCGAGAGAGCGGAGCATAGTGAGGAGGAGTCTGTGAGGCCGAGAGAGCGGAGCATAGTGAGGAGGAGTCTGTGAGGCTGACACAGCAGAGCATAGTGAGGAGGAGTCTGTAAGGCCGATACAGCGGAGCATAGTGAGGAGGAGTCTGTGAGGCCGAGAGAGCGGAGCATAGTGAGGAGGAGTCTGTGAGGCTGATACAGCGGAGCATAGTGAGGAGGAGTCTGTGAGGCTGATACAGCGGAGCATAGTGAGGAGGAGTCCGTGAGGCTGATACAGCGGAGCATAGTGAGGAGGAGTCTGTGAGGCTGATACAGCGGAGCATAGTGAGGAGGAGTCTGTGAGGCCGAGACAGCGGAGCATAGTGAGGAGGAGTCTGTGAGGCCGAGAGAGCGGAGCATAGTGAGGAGGAGTCTGTGAGGCCGAGAGAGCGGAGCATAGTGAGGAGGAGTCTGTGAGGCCGAGAGAGCGGAGCATAGTGAGGAGGAGTCTGTGAGGCTGATACAGCGGAGCATAGTGAGGAGGAGTCTGTGAGGCCGAGACAGCAGAGCATAGTGAGGAGGAGTCTGTAAGGCTGATACAGCGGAGCATAGTGAGGAGGAGTCTGTGAGGCCGAGAGAGCGGAGCATAGTGAGGAGGAGTCTGTGAGGCTGATACAGCGGAGCATAGTGAGGAGGAGTCTGTGAGGCCGAGACAGTGGAGCATAGTGAGGAGGAGTCTGTGAGGCCGAGAGAGCGGAGCATAGTGAGGAGGAGTCTGTGAGGCCGAGAGAGCGGAGCATAGTGAGGAGGAGTCTGTGAGGCTGATACAGCGGAGCATAGTGAGGAGGAGTCTGTGAGGCCGAGAGAGCGGAGCATAGTGAGGAGGAGTCTGTGAGGCTGATACAGCGGAGCATAGTGAGGAGGAGTCTGTGAGGCCGAGACAGCAGAGCATAGTGAGGAGGAGTCTGTGAGGCTGATACAGCGGAGCATAGTGAGGAGGAGTCTGTGAGGCCGAGACAGCGGAGCATAGTGAGGAGGAGTCTGTAAGGCTGATACAGCGGAGCATAGTGAGGAGGAGTCTGTGAGGCCGAGACAGCGGAGCATAGTGAGGAGGAGTCTGTGAGGCCGAGAGAGCGGAGCATAGTGAGGAGGAGTCTGTGAGGCCGAGAGAGCGGAGCATAGTGAGGAGGAGTCTGTGAGGCCGAGAGAGCGGAGCATAGTGAGGAGGAGTCTGTGAGGCCGACTGAGCGGAGCATAGTGAGGAGGAGTCTGTGAGGCTGATACAGCGGAGCATAGTGAGGAGGAGTCTGTGAGGCTGATACAGCGGAGCATAGTGAGGAGGAGTCTGTGAGGCCGAGACAGCAGAGCATAGTGAGGAGGAGTCTGTGAGGCTGATACAGCGGAGCATAGTGAGGAGGAGTCTGTAAGGCTGATACAGCGGAGCATAGTGAGGAGGAGTCTGTAAGGCCGAGAGAGCGGAGCATAGTGAGGAGGAGTCTGTGAGGCCGAGAGAGCGGAGCATAGTGAGGAGGAGTCTGTGAGGCCGACTGAGCGGAGCATAGTGAGGAGGAGATGATGGTGAACAGTGTCAGATGCTGCAGAGAGGTCCAGAAGAATAAGAAGAGAGAAGTCCCCATTGGATTTAGCCATCAGGAGATTGTTGGAGACTTTGAGGGCTATTTCAGTAGAGTGCAGAGCGCGGATTGTAAGGGTAAGTTCACACGATGTAACGTTGAGCGTGATCTGGCACGTATACAGCGTCTCAGAGTTTGCGCACTGTAAAAGATCCAATTGATTTCAATGGGAGTTAGGAGTGTATACGCCGCGTTATTTTGCAGCCGCAAAATCACGTTCACAAAATAACGCGGCGTATACGCTCCTAACTCCCATTGAAATCAATTGGATCTTTTACGGTGCGCAAACTCTGACATGCTGTATACGTGCCAGATCACGCTCAACGTTACATCGTGTGAACTTACCCTAAGGGGTCAAGCAGAGAATTGGCAAGACCAAGGGTTCCAGGAGGTTAGAGACGGGTGAGAGTTATCAGCACAGGACGGGTTAGGGAGGATTTCTTCAGTAGTGGGGTTATAACATTGAGAATGAAAGAGGAAGGAAAGATTCCAGAAGAGAGAGAGAGGTGAGTATTGTTGTAAATGAAGGGGTGACAGAGATTGGGGAAGGGTCACTGCAGGTCGTAGGGCGAGAAGAAGAAAGGAGCTGAGAGACTTCCTCCACTGTAACTGGTTCGAGGGGGATAAATAGTAGGTGAGGGGGGAGGATCAATGGTGCGGTAGGTGACATGTAGTGTCCTCCTGATAACCAGCCATGATGTCCTTATTGTGGTCGGGTTATCTTCTCATACATGTAGTGTCCTCCTGATAACCAGCCATGATGTCCTTATTGTGGTCGGGTTATCTTCTCATACATGTAGTGTCCTCCTGATAACCCGCCATGATGGCCTTATTATTGTGGTCAGGTTATCTTCTCATACATGTAGTGTCCTCCTGATAACCAGCCATGATGTCCTTATTGTGGTCAGGTTATCTTCTCATACATGTAGTGTCCTCCTGATAACCAGCCATGATGTCCTTATTGTGCTCGGGTTATCTTCTCATACATGTAGTGTCCTCCTGATAACCAGCCATGATGTCCTTATTGTGGTCAGGTTATCTTCTCATACATGTAGTGTCCTCCTGATGATCAGCCATGATGTCCTTATTGGGGTGGGATTATCTTCTCATACATGTGTCCTCCTGATAACCAGCCATGATGTCCTTATTGTGGTCGGGTTATCTTCTCATACATGTAGTGTCCCCTCCTGATAACCAGCCATGATGTCCTTATTGTGGTCGGGTTATCTTCTCATACATGTAGTGTCCTCCTGATAACCAGCCATGATGTCCTTATTGGGGTGGGATTATCTTCTCATACATGTAGTGTCCTCTCCTGGTAACCAGCCATGACGTCCTTATTGTGGTCAGGTTATCTTCTCATACATGTAGTATCCTCCTGATAACCAGCCATAATGTCCTTATTGTGGTCGGATTATCTTCTCATACATGTAGTGTCCTCTCCTGGTAACCAGCCATGACGTCCTTATTGTGGTCAGGTTATCTTCTCATACATGTAGTGTCCTCCTGATAACCAGCCATGATGTCCTTATTGTGGTCGGGTTATCGTCTCATACATGTAGTGTCCTCCTGATAACCAGCCATGATGTCCTTATTGTGGTGGGATTATCTTCTCATACATGTAGTGTCCTCCTGATAACCTGTCATGATGTCCTTATTGTGGTGGGATTATCTTCTCATACATGTAGTGTCCTCCTGATAACCAGCCATGATGTCCTTATTGGGGTGGGATTATCTTCTCATACATGTAGTGTCCTCTCCTGGTAACCAGCCATGACGTCCTTATTGTGGTCAGGTTATCTTCTCATACATGTAGTATCCTCCTGATAACCAGCCATGATGTCCTTATTGGGGTCGGGTTATCTTCTCATACATGTAGTGTCCCATCCTGATAACCAGCCATGATGTCCTTATTGTGGTCAGGTTATCTTCTCATACATGTACTGTCCTCCTGATAACCAGCCATGATGTCCTTATTGGGGTGGGATTATCTTCTCATACATGTAGTGTCCTCCTGATAACCAGCCATGATGTCCTTATTGTGGTCGGGTTATCTTCTCATACATGTAGTGTCCCCTCCTGATAACCAGCCATGATCTCCTTATTGTGGTCGGGTTATCTTCTCATACATGTAGTGTCCCCTCCTGATAACCAGCCATGATGTCCTTATTGTGGTCGGGTTATCGTCTCATACATGTAGTGTCCTCCTGATAACCAGCCATGATGTCCTTATTGGGGTGGGATTATCTTCTCATACATGTAGTGTCCTCTCCTGGTAACCAGCCATGACGTCCTTATTGTGGTCAGGTTATCTTCTCATACATGTAGTATCCTCCTGATAACCAGCCATGATGTCCTTATTGGGGTCGGGTTATCTTCTCATACATGTAGTGTCCTCTCCTGATAACCAGCCATGATGTCCTTATTGTGGTCAGGTTATCTTCTCATACATGTAGTGTCCTCCTGATAACCAGCCATGATGTCCTTATTGGGGTCAGGTTATCTTCTCATACATGTAGTGTCCCCTCCTGATAACCAGCCATGATGTCCTTATTGTGGTCGGGTTATCTTCTCATACATGTAGTGTCCTCCTGATAACCAGCCATGATGTCCTTATTGTGGTCAGGTTATCTTCTCATACATGTAGTGTCCCCTCCTGATAACCAGCCATGATGTCCTTATTGTGGTGGGATTATCTTCTCATACATGTAGTGTCCTCTCCTGGTAACCAGCCATGATGTCCTTATTGTGGTGGGATTATCTTCTCATACATGTAGTGTCCCCTCCTGATAACCAGTCATGATGTCCTTATTGTGGTCGGGTTATCTTCTCATACATGTAGTGTCCTCCTGATAACGAGCCATGATGTCCTTATTGCGGTCAGGTTATCTTCTCATACATGTAGTATCCTCCTGATAACCAGCCATGATGTCCTTATTGTGGTCAGGTTATCTTCTCATACATGTAGTGTCCTCCTGATATCCAGCCATGATGTCCTTATTGTGGTCAGGTTATCTTCTCATACATGTAGTGTCCCCTCCTGATAACCAGTCATGATATCCTTATTGTGGTCGGGTTATCTTCTCATACATGTAGTGTCCTCCTGATATCCAGCCATGATGTCCTTATTGTGGTCAGGTTATCTTCTCATACATGTAGTGTCCTCTCCTGATAACCAGCCATGATGTCCTTATTGTGGTCAGGTTATCTTCTCATACATGTAGTGTCCTCCTAATAACCAGCCATGATGTCCTTATTGTGGTCAGGTTATCTTCTCATACATGTAGTGTCCTCCTGATAACCAGCCATGATGTCCTTATTGTGGTTGGGTTATCTTCTCATACATGTAGTGTCCCCTCCTGATAACCAGCCATGATGTCCTTATTGTGGTGGGATTATCTTCTCATACATGTAGTGTCCTCTCCTGGTAACCAGCCATGATGTCCTTATTGTGGTGGGATTATCTTCTCATACATGTAGTGTCCCCTCCTGATAACCAGTCATGATGTCCTTATTGTGGTCGGGTTATCTTCTCATACATGTAGTGTCCTCCTGATAACGAGCCATGATGTCCTTATTGCGGTCAGGTTATCTTCTCATACATGTAGTGTCCTCCTGATATCCAGCCATGATGTCCTTATTGTGGTCAGGTTATCTTCTCATACATGTAGTGTCCCCTCCTGATAACCAGTCATGATATCCTTATTGTGGTCGGGTTATCTTCTCATACATGTAGTGTCCTCTCCTGATAACCAGCCATGATGTCCTTATTGTGGTCAGGTTATCTTCTCATACATGTAGTGTCCTCCTAATAACCAGCCATGATGTCCTTATTGCGGTCAGGTTATCTTCTCATACATGTAGTGTCCCCTCCTGATAACCAGCCATGATGTCCTTATTGTGGTCGGGTTATCTTCTCATACATGTAGTGTCCTCTCCTGATAACCAGCCATGATGTCCTTATTGTGGTCAGGTTATCTTCTCATACATGTAGTGTCCTCCTAATAACCAGCCATGATGTCCTTATTGCGGTCAGGTTATCTTCTCATACATGTAGTGTCCCCTCCTGATAACCAGCCATGATGTCCTTATTGTGGTCAGGTTATCTTCTCATACATGTAGTGTCCTCCTGATAACCAGCCATGATGTCCTTATTGTGGTTGGGTTATCTTCTCATACATGTAGTGTCCTGCTGATAACCAGTCATGATGTCCTTATTGTGGTCCGGTTATCTTCTCATACATGTAGTGTCCTCTCCTGATAACCAGCCATGATGTCCTTATTGTGGTCGGGTTATCTTCTCATACATGTAGTGTCCTGCTGATAACCAGTCATGATGTCCTTATTGTGGTCGGGTTATCTTCTCATACATGTAGTGTCCTCCTGATAACCAGCCATGATGTCCTTATTGTGGTTGGGTTATCTTCTCATACATGTAGTGTCCTCCTGATAACCAGCCATGATGTTCTTATTGTGGTCAGGTTATCTTCTCATACATGTAGTGTCCTCCTGATAACCAGCCATGATGTCCTTATTGTGGTGGGATTATCTTCTCATACATGTAGTGTCCTCTCCTGGTAACCAGCCATGATGTCCTTATTGTGGTGGGATTATCTTCTCATACATGTAGTGTCCTCCTGATAACCAGCCATGATGTCCTTATTGTGGTGGGATTATCTTCTCATACATGTAGTGTCCTCTCCTGGTAACCAGCCATGATGTCCTTATTGTGGTGGGATTATCTTCTCATACATGTAGTGTCCTCTCCTGATAACCAGCCATGATGTCCTTATTGTGGTCAGGTTATCTTCTCATACAAGTAGTGTCCTCTCCTGATAACCAGCCATGATGTCCTTATTGTGGTCATGTTATCTTCTCATACAAGTAGTGTCCTCTCCTGATAACCTGTCATGATGTCCTTATTGTGGTTGGGTTATCTTCTCATACATGTAGTGTCCTCCTGATAACCAGCCATGATGTCCTTATTGTGGTCAGGTTATCTTCTCATACATGTAGTGTCCCCTCCTGATAACCAGCCATGATGTCCTTATTGTGCTCGGGTTATCTTCTCATACATGTAGTGTCCTCCTGATAACCAGTCATGATGTCCTTATTGTGGTCAGGTTATCTTCTCATACATGTAGTGTCCTCCTGATAACCAGCCATGATGTCCTTATTGTGGTCAGGTTATCTTCTCATACATGTAGTGTCCTCTCCTGATAACCAGCCATGATGTCCTTATTGTGGTCAGGTTATCTTCTCATACAAGTAGTGTCCTCCTGATAACCAGCCATGATGTCCTTATTGTGGTCGGGTTATCTTCTCATACATGTAGTGTCCTCCTGATAGCCAGCCATGATGTCCTTATTGTGGTCAGGTTATCTTCTCATACATGTAGTGTCCTCCTGATAACCAGCCATGATGTCCTTATTGTGGTCAGGTTATCTTCTCATACAAGTAGTGTCCTCCTGATAACCAGCCATGATGTCCTTATTGCGGTCAGGTTATCTTCTCATACATGTAGTGTCCTCCTGATAACCAGCCATGATGTCCTTATTGCGGTCAGGTTATCTTCTCATACATGTAGTGTCCTCCTGATAACCAGTCATGATGTCCTTATTGTGGTCGGGTTATCTTCTCATACATGTAGTGTCCTCTCCTGATAACCAGCCATGATGTCCTTATGGTGGTCGGGTTATCTTCTCATACATGTAGTGTCCTCCTGATAACCAGTCATGATGTCCTTATGGTGGTCAGGTTATCTTCTCATACATGTAGTGTCCTCCTGATAACCAGCCATGATGTCCTTATGGTGGTCAGGTTATCTTCTCATACCACCAGAGGAGCGGCTGGTGGTATCTTCATCCTCTGGTCCTATTTGTGTCTATATCTAATTATCTCAATTGTGAGGCCTTCATTTCGCCACATGGTTGTCCTACTCCTGAGGACTTCTGGATGGCTTGCAGGGCTAGATCACATGATGGGAGGGGATCTCTTCTTCTTGTTATTGACAATCTGGTAGGACCTCTGATCATGTCTTTGCTGTTTCTTTATGCAGATTATCCGCACAGAGCACCCTGGACGTTCCCCAGGACCTCCGAGCACCCCGTAGTCATACCTTTAATACGGCCCCTCCACTGCTTGTGCTCCGTCTCTCCTCCTCCTCCCTGGGAGAGCAGATATAGTAGAGGTAGTAGTATATGAGCCTATTTACAGGCTGTTCAGACTCGTGTTTCGCTCAGTCGCACGTTTCCCAACGAGAGACTCCCTTTAACCATGATGGACATTGGATCTGTCTGAGTAGACTGTGACCTACCGTAATGTTGTATGTGATGTGTGACATGTATATGGGTCACGTGACCACTGTATCCTGCGTGCGGCTACTAACTCTGACCCTCTGGGTTTCTGCAGAGGACATTTATCGGGAGGAGGGATAATGCAAGATCCAGAAGATCTGAGCGGCCGCCCCTCACATGGTTTCCTCGCTGGTGGGTATCCCGGCCATAGATGGTGCGACCGCGGCCCTGCATGTATGTAACCTGTGATAAGATGTCATTCATACACACATCTGCTCTCTCCAGTCATATACATGAAGGATCGTATACAAGTCATGTAGAAACTCCATGTGGCTACAGGTATACACACACGCACAGAGACACCCAGGCGTAAGCGCGCACAGAGACACCCAGGCGTAAGCACACTAAGTGACACCCAGGCGTAAGCGCGCACAGAGACACCCGGGCGTAAGCGCGCACAGAGACACCCAGGCGTAAGCACACTAAGTGACACCCAGGCGTAAGCGCGCACAGAGACACCCGGGCGTAAGCGCGCACAGAGACACCCGGGCGTAAGCGCACTAAGTGACACCCAGGCGTAACCGTGCTCGGAGACACCCGGGCGTAAGCACACTAAGTGACACCCAGGCGTAAACGTGCTCAGACACACCCAGGCGTAAACAGGGACAGAGACACCCGGGCGTAACCGCGCTCGGAGACACCCGGGCGTAACCGCGCTCGGAGACACCCGGGCGTAACCGCGCTCGGAGACACCCGGGCGTAACCGCGCTCGGAGACACCCGGGCGTAACCGCGCTCGGAGACACCCGGGCGTAACCGCGCTCGGAGACACCCGGGCGTAACCGCGCTGGGAGACACTCGGGCGTAACCGTGCTGGGAGCCACCCCTGGTAAGGTCCCACGACCTCTCAGCCCCGCCCGCACATTCCCCGGTAGTTGGAGCTGATGATATAAGATAATCCTGTAATAGTGGCCCAGTGCGGATACTCAGTATGTTAAAGCAGCCTAGTAATACAGATACAGGATAATACACAGGAATATATTACAGGACACACAGACTGAGGAGAGAAGATATACGAGGAGGCCATAGCAGCTAAGGAGGAGAAGAAGGAAGACGTCATAGTCATAATCATTTAGTTTCTGGGTGATTTGATTGGTCTGCCGATTCTTGGTAATTGTCGTGTATTATTATCTCCTAGAGCCGCACTCTACCGATGGAGCCGGCAGCGCATGTCAGAGGAAAGAGCCACCAAGACGACGGCGTAAACCAGCCAAGACACATCGCAACCTGACAACAACAAGCTCCCCAGAGAGACTGTCCCTAAATCTAGTAAAAAGTAGTGAATTCCTGGTCCTCCCTCACGACAGTGACGCTTGCTCCAGCAGTGAAGGCTCCGCCACTGCTCTTGATGACCCCTCTATAAGTGCAGACAAGGCGGGCGCTACCATATCCATAAAAGCAGAGGCGCACAGCGTCGCAGAGGATTCTGCTGTGGCATCAAATGTGCCAAAACTTTCCATAGACAGACCCCTGAGCTCACAGAAACGAAACAGCACCAAGGCAAAGCCGTTCCTGTGCACCGTTTGTGGGAAAAGGTTCAGTCAAAAGTCCTTGCTCATTCAGCATCACCGCAACCACACGGGCGAGAGACCGTACCCCTGTATGGTGTGTGGGAAGGGCTTCACCTCATGCTCTCTGCTTATTCGGCACCATAAGATACACACCGGAGAAAAGCCATTTGCTTGTCCTGACTGTGGTAAGCGATTCAGTGAAAGCTCCCAACTTGTCCGCCACCAGAGGACCCACACGGGCGAGCGGCCATACACCTGCATCGAGTGCGGCAAAAGCTTTAGTGAAAGCTCCAAACTGGTCATCCACCAGAGGACACACACTGGAGAGCGGCCATATTCATGTAGTGACTGCGGGAAAAGCTTCAGCGTACGCTCCCATCTCATCACACACAAGAGAACTCACACAGGGGAACGGCCGTATACCTGCAACGAGTGCGGCAAGAGCTTCAGCGAGAGCTCCAAACTGGTCATGCATCAAAGGATTCACACTGGAGAGAAGCCGTACACATGCACCGCCTGCGGGAAAAGCTTTAGTCAGAGGTCAGTGCTGGTCACACACCAGAGGATACACACTGGAGAGAAACCATACACCTGCCCAGACTGTGGCAAATGCTTCATTGATAAAGTGGGCTGTGACCGACATCGCGTCACCCATAGTGATGAGAAGCCTTTCCAGTGCCTACTTTGTGGCAAGAACTTTAGCCGTAACTCTGATTATAACAAGCATCAAAGAACCCACACGGGGGAGAAGCCATACTCCTGTATGCAGTGCGGGAAGAACTTCAGCTGGAGCTATCAGCTTGTGCGACACCAACGAGTTCACACTGGTGAGAAACCGTACACGTGTATTGAATGTGGCCGCAGCTTCTGCTGGAGCTATCAACTAGTGACACATCAAAAGACTCACTCCGTGGAAAACTCTTACATGTAAATGTATGTTGTGAAGGTCCAACATGGAGACCCATATTACGCCAAGGCATGCATCTGGTACGGGCACACAGTCCAAGTCTCCAAAATAGAACTGTCTGCTTAGATCAGCCTCAGTGCGATAGACGATTGAGGACTAAATGGACTTCTGCAGAAAGAGGACCCTACACCTGGGTATTCAGATATAGGGCAGACCTGTCTGCCATTAGCAACCGGATGACGTACAAGAAGTCACAGCTGTCCTGTATGATCATGTCTATATTGACCTTTTTTGGATGTGCAAATAACAAAACCAACACATCAAAATGATAGAAACTGATGTTTGTCATGTAACTGTATTGAGAGTATGGGGTACCTAGGTGAGGAAAAAACTGTTGCCATTATCTTGGTTGAGAACTCCTCAGATAGCCGGTAACTTGGTGGAGAACTCCTCAGATAGCCAGTAACTTGGTGGAGAACTCCTCAGATTGCCGGTAACTTGGTGGAGAACTCCTCAGATTGCCGGTAACTTGGTGGAGAACTCCTCAGATTGCCGGTAACTTGGTGGAGAACTCCTCAGATAGCCGGTAACTTGGTGGAGAACTCCTCAGATTGCCGGTAACTTGGTGGAGAACTCCTCAGATTGCCGGTAACTTGGTGGAGAACTCCTCAGATTGCCGGTAACTTGGTGGAGAACTCCTCAGATTGCCGGTAACTTGGTGGAGAACTCCTCAGATAGCCGGTATCTTGGTGGAGAACTCCTCAGATTGCCGGTAACTTGGTGGAGAACTCCTCAGATTGCCGGTAACTTGGTGGAGAACTCCTCAGATTGCCGGTAACTTGGTGGAGAACTCCTCAGATTGCCGGTAACTTGGTGGAGAACTCCTCAGATAGCCGGTAACTTGGTGGAGAACTCCTCACATTGCCGGTAACTTGGTGGAGAACTCCTCACATTGCCGGTAACTTGGTGGAGAACTCCTCAGATAGCCGGTAACTTGGTGGAGAACTCCTCACATTGCCGGTAACTTGGTGGAGAACTCCTCACATTGCCGGTAACTTGGTGGAGAACTCCTCACATTGCCGGTAAGTTGGTGGAGAACTCCTCAGATAGCCGGTAACTTGGTGGAGAACTCCTCAGATAGCCGGTAACTTGGTGGAGAACTCCTCACATTGCCGGTAACTTGGTGGAGAACTCCTCACATTGCCGGTAACTTGGTGGAGAACTCCTCACATTGCCGGTAACTTGGTGGAGAACTCCTCAGATAGCCGGTAACTTGGTGGAGAACTCCTCACATTGCCGGTAACTTGGTGGAGAACTCCTCATCCTGCCAGTAAATGGTGAAGGGGCCACTGTAGTATCAGGTTGTGTACGCTGTGATACATTGACCCTGAGGGCACTGAAATATGAAGATGACGAGAATCTGTCCAGGGATAACTGCATGACCTGTTGTTTGCTTCACAAGCTCCATCATGTCATCACCTTGGTCCTCTCTGTGTCCTGCATAGAAGGTTGCACTGAGGTGGTGCCGGGAGTGACGGGGACGTTTTCCTTGTCTGCTGTCTGTATGACTTGTTTTCTACGTAGACTCCTAACACCTTGTGAATGTTGTAGTATTGATGTATGGAGATCTGCAGTAGAGCGTCCTGAGGTCTCCTCCATGGTAACACATCTCGGCTCCGTTCAGATTCCTGCTCTTGTATTTTTTACTGCTTTTTTTCTTTATTATAAAACGTTGTGACTGTGGCTAAAGTGACATTTTAAGCAAATCTATGAGCCGAGCGTCAAGTGACTTCGTAGGGAATGATGTAGATCAGAGTGGGAACGTTTTCCTCTTCGATATGAAAGGTCTATAGGATGTTGTAGTCTCTGCATTTTCTTTACGGTATCTTATACAGTGCCAACATATTCTGCTGCGGGGCGTGGTCATGATCGCATCGGCCCTGGCCCCTCGTGAGCCTCACAGGCCTGTCTCATCAGAAATGGTAATACTTTTGATATTGGGTTTTCTTGATATGAGGAGCTACAATCCAGTATAGAAAACATACAGATGGTGAACCAAAGGGGAGCCGACGGGCATGGCCCACAAGGAAGACTCCATGACGTGTCTGGCAATACAGTCTCACATCAGTAATATCATAATGTCACCATATTGACAGGTACTGCCATGGACACTTCCCTTGTTAATCAGGTGACTTTCAGGCAGATGAGATTTGTCCCATAGATACTCTGTAACCTGGAGTAACACATCAGCTACTTTGTATCCCGGTACATGACATGGCTTCACTACTGTTCTGGATTTATGGTCACATACTATATTACATGTCCCATAGATACTCTGTAACCTGGAGTAACACATCGGCTACTTTGTATCCCGGTAAATGACATGGCTTCACTACTGTTCTGGATTTATGGTCACATACTATATTACACTGCTCCTGCAGCCGCTTATCTCAGGTCCCAGGTCTGTTATCTCTCTTACACTCAGCTAACCCTCAGTCCATTGTGTACAAGCATCTGCATATTATCTGATCTGCTCCAGGCAGTGCTGACACACTGGAGGGGGAAACACCTTTACTCCACATTGGCAGTTTGCTGATATTAAACATGGCGGGAAAAAGAAAATCTAATTTGTCACAAACAACGAGAGCTATGAAGGAGCCAGAAGTCACAGAGGTCTCCTCAAGCGGAGCTGACGGGATCATCGGCGCCAACAACACGCTCATTATATGGAGTCCCAGCGAGCTGCTGAGATGCCGGAACAATCACAGGCACAGTGTGAGGAACAAGTGTGCTGGTATACATGGACAATGGTATACACACTCAGACCAGTATATAGAGGAGGTAGATGTAACACAGTGTGTGTATAAGTCTGTGAATAACCTACGTAAGAGAGATAAGAACCGCAGGGAGAGACAGTGTGAACTGGGGGAGATAAAACTTACCAATGTGTGATGTACAAGGAGCCGCCATGGCCTGGGGGCAAAGGAAGTAAGAAGGGGGTTTAAGTAATAGAAGTCACTGAGCGCAGGTGGAACAGGGTGTGCAGCGGGTCAGCAGTACTGAGGGACACGGGCCCCGGGAGAAACATTCACAGTCTCCTGTAGGTGCGTGTAACTGGAAATGACGTTTCTGGAGGAGAAACTGCGATCCACGGGTGCGCCCCAACACTGAAACGCACAGCGCAGCGGCGGCCACAATGGAGAAGTTACTCAGAATCTACCAAGATGTATCTGAAGCGATGGTAAGTACATGGGGAGAAGTGAGTAACCAGTGATACAAACAGAAGACGGAACGATGGAATAGAGAAGAAAGAAGAAGACGGACAAAGGAAATGCCAAGGGGGAGGGGATGCAGGAGGTGTCACTCACAGGAGTATACGGCGGCGTATGGCGGTCTGCTACACAATGGTATAGAATCAGTGAGGGATAAACATGATATTAATGTTATGTAAGGCAGATCCGAAACGGCTTCTAGCTTATTGTACGGATATCACTCTACTATACCCCAGGTGTCAAAAAACAAGGTCCGTATAAGAGAGGTCGTAATATCTACCCAATATACTGCCAGTCTGACTGACCCTGTAATATATGCAAAATGGACTGAGCAGGCGCCGTTACAATCTTCAGAATGGGATCCAGACAATGGGGACCCAGTTGTGTAAGTCCCATCCTATGTCCTATGGCGTCCAGCTGGCTCAGGTGTGTGCAGAGAATGAATCCAGAAAGGTTCTCTTGGTTTCAGAAGAGTTATGTGGTTTCCTCCTCAACATGTTTAATGACTTGGAACCTTAATTGGGACACGTTTGTATTACACCCTTGTATTAGAGTTAGATACACAGAGGTGATACGGATTATGGGCCCCAGTCCCTATGTTACAGATTATGGGCCCCTGGCCCTGGGATACAGATTATGGGCCCCTGGCCATGGCATGCGGAGGGCCAGCTCATCTTCCTAGCACATACATCACCTTGTATTAGAGTTAGATACACAGAGGTGATACGGAGATCTCATTACGTCTGGCCCATGACTGAATCTGTACGGGAGCGATGGATGTGCCAGGACGGTGACGAGAAGTTGACACAAGAGCTTTCCATCATTTCCCCATCAGTGACAGCTTCCTCCAGTGCCCAGATCCAAGAGGAACCTGAAGCTCTGTACACACAAGTCCCCGGGTGAGGGGCCCCAGGGCACAGCCTGCGGGGACCATGAGCTGAGCACCGGCCAAAGTCATTTGTACCATCAACAGGAACTTTTCCTTATTAGTCACCGAAGCACAAAGTGTATTCTGTCCAAGGAGACGTGACAACAGAGGAGGAGAACGGTCCTCGTATCTACTGGTAGTCACACCCATCTGTTCTATAGCCCAGCGACCACATAGCCATGGTCACCAGTGTAGTCAGACCAATCTGTCCTATAGCCCAGTGACCACATAGCCATGTTCTCCAGTGTAGTCAGACCCATCTGTCCTATAGCCCAGTGACCACATAGCCATGTTCTCCAGTGTAGTCAGACCCATCTGTCTTATAGCCCAGTGACCACATAGCCATGTTCTCCAGTGTAGTCAGACCCTTGTATCTTATAGCCCAGTGACCACATAGCCATGTTCACCAGTGTAGTCAGACCCAGCTGTCCTATAGCCCAGTGACCACATAGCCATGTTCTCCAGTGTAGTCAGACCCATCTGTCCTATAGTCCAGTGAACACTTAGCCATGTTCTCCAGTGTAGTCAGACCCATCTGTCTTATAGCCCAGTGACCACATAGCCATGTTCTCCAGTGTAGTCAGACCCTTGTATCTTATAGCCCAGTGACCACATAGCCATGTTCACCAGTGTAGTCAGACCCAGCTGTCCTATAGCCCAGTGACCACATAGCCATGTTCTCCAGTGTAGTCAGACCCATCTGTCTTATAGCCCAGTGACCACATAGCCATGTTCTCCAGTGTAGTCAGACCAATCTGTCCTATAGCCCAGTGACCACATAGCCATGTTCTCCAGTGTAGTCAGACCCATCTGTCCTATAGTCCAGTGAACACTTAGCCATGTTCTCCAGTGTAGTCAGACCCATCTGTCCTATAGCCCAGTGACCCCATAGCCATGTTCTCCAGTGTAGTCAGACCCATCTGTCTTATAGCCCAGTGACCACATAGCCATGTTCTCCAGTGTAGTCAGACCCATCTGTCCTATAGCCCAGTGACTACATAGCCATGTTCACCAGTGTAGTCAGACCCATCTGTCCTATAGCCCAGTGACCACATAGCCATGTTCTCCAGTGTAGTCAGACCCATCTGTCCTATAGCCCAGTGACCACATAGCCATGTTCTCCAGTGTAGTCAGACCCATCTGTCCTATAGCCCAGTGACCCCATAGCCATGTTCTCCAGTGTAGTCAGACCCATCTGTCCTATAGCCCAGTGACCACATAGCCATGTTCACCAGTGTAGTCAGACCCATCTGTCCTATAGCCCAGTGACCCCATAGCCATGTTCTCCAGTGTAGTCAGACCCATCTGTCCTATAGCCCAGTGACCACATAGCCATGTTCTCCAGTGTAGTCAGACCCATCTGTTCTATAGCCCAGTGACTACATAGCCATGTTCACCAGTGTAGTCAGACCCATCTGTCCTATAGCCCAGTGACCACATAGCCATGTTCTCCAGTGTAGTCAGACCCATCTGTCCTATAGCCCAGTGACCACATAGCCATGTTCTCCAGTGTAGTCAGACCCATCTGTCCTATAGCCCAGTGACCCCATAGCCATGTTCTCCAGTGTAGTCAGACCCATCTGTCCTATAGCCCAGTGACCACATAGCCATGTTCTCCAGTGTAGTCAGACCCATCTGTCTTATAGCCCAGTGACCACATAGCCATGTTCACCAGTGTAGTCAGACCCATCTGTCCTATAGCCCAGTGACCACATAGCCATGTTCTCCAGTGTAGTCAGACCCATCTGTCTTATAGCCCAGTGACCACATAGCCATGTTCTCCAGTGTAGTCAGACCCATCTGTCCTATTGCCCAGTGACCCCATAGCCATGTTCTCCAGTGTAGTCAGACCCATCTGTCCTATAGCCCAGTGACCACATAGCCATGTTCTCCAGTGTAGTCAGACCCATCTGTCTTATAGCCCAGTGACCACATAGCCATGTTCTCCAGTGTAGTCAGACCCATCTGTCTTATAGCCCAGTGACCACATAGCCATGTTCACCAGTGTAGTCAGACCCATCTGTCCTATAGTCCAGTGACCACATAGCCATGTTCACCAGTGTAGTCAGACCCATCTGTCCTATAGCCCAGTGACCACATAGCCATGATCTCCAGTGTAGTCAGACCCATCTGTCCTATAGCCCAGTGACCACATAGCCATGTTCACCAGTGTAGTCAGACCCATCTGTCCTATAGCCCAGTGACCACTTAGCCATGTTCTCCAGTGTAGTCAGACCCATCTGTCCTATAGCCCAGTGACCACATAGCCATGTTCACCAGTGTAGTCAGACCCATCTGTCCTATAGCCCAGTGACCACATAGCCATGATCTCCAGTGTAGTCAGACCCATCTGTCCTATAGCCCAGTGACCACATAGCCATGTTCACCAGTGTAGTCAGACCCATCTGTCCTATAGCCCAGTGACCACATAGCCATGATCTCCAGTGTAGTCAGACCCATCTGTCTTATAGCCCAGTGTCCACATAGCCATGTTCTCCAGTGTAGACAGACCCATCTGTCTTATAGCCCAGTGACCACATAGCCATGTTCACCAGTGTAGTCAGACCCATCTGTCCTATAGCCCAGTGACCACATAGTCATGTTCTCCAGTGTAGACAGACCCATCTGTCTCATAGCCCAGTGACCACATGGCCATGTTCTCCAGTGTAGTCAGACCCATAGACTCCTGGCATTGTGATAAAGATTATGGGCCCCTGTCCCTATGTTACAGATTATGGGCCCCTGGCCCTGGGATACAGATTATGGGCCCCTGGCCATGGCATGCGGAGGGCCAGCTCATCTTCCTTGCACATACATCACCTTGTATTAGAGTTAGATACACAGAGGTGATACGGAGATCTCATTACGTCTGGCCCATGACTGAATCTGTACGGGAGTGATGGATGTGCCAGGACGGTGATGAGAAGTTGACACAAGAGCTTTCCATCATTTCCCCATCAGTGAAAGCTTCCTCCAGTGCCCAGATCCAAGAGGAACCTGAAGCTCTGTACACACAAGTCCCCGGGTGAGGGGCCCCAGGGCACAGCCTGCGGGGACCATGAGCTGAGCTACCGGCCAAAGTCATTTGTACCATCAACAGGAACTTTTCCTTATTAGTCACCGAAGCACAAAGTGTATTCTGTCCAAGGAGACGTGACAACAGAGGAGGAGAACGGTCCTCGTATCTACTGGTAGTCACACCCATCTGTTCTATAGCCCAGCGACCACATAGCCATGGTCACCAGTGTAGTCAGACCCATCTGTCCTATAGCCCAGTGACCACATAGCCATGTTCTCCAGTGTAGTCAGACCCATCTGTCTTATAGCCCAGTGACTACATAGCCATGTTCTCCAGTGTAGTCAGACCCATCTGTCCTATAGCCCAATGACCACATAGCCATGTTCTCCAGTGTAGTCAGACCCATCTGTCCTATAGCCCAGTGACCACATAGCCATGGTCACCAGTGTAGTCAGACCCATCTGTCCTATAGCCCAGTGACCACATAGCCATGTTCTCCAGTGTAGTCAGACCCATCTGTCCTATAGCCCAGTGACCCCATAGCCATGTTCTCCAGTGTAGTCAGACCCATCTGTCTTATAGCCCAGTGACTACATAGCCATGTTCTCCAGTGTAGTCAGACCCATCTGTCCTATAGCCCAATGACCACATAGCCATGTTCTCCAGTGTAGTCAGACCCATCTGTCCTATAGCCCAGTGACCACATAGCCATGGTCACCAGTGTAGTCAGACCCATCTGTCCTATAGCCCAGTGACCACATAGCCATGTTCTCCAGTGTAGTCAGACCCATCTGTCCTATAGCCCAGTGACCCCATAGCCATGTTCTCCAGTGTAGTCAGACCCTTGTATCTTATAGCCCAGTGACCACATAGCCATGTTCTCCAGTATAGTCAGACCCATCTGTCCTATAGCCCAGTGACCACATAGCCATGTTCACCAGTGTAGTCAGACCCATCTGTCCTATAGCCCAGTGACCACATAGCCATGATCTCCAGTGTAGTCAGACCCATCTGTCCTATAGCCCAGTGACCACATAGCCATGATCTCCAGTGTAGTCAGACCCATCTGTCCTATAGTCCAGTGACCACATAGCCATGTTCACCAGTGTAGTCAGACCCATCTGTCCTATAGCCCAGTGACCACATAGCCATGATCTCCAGTGTAGTCAGACCCATCTGTCCTATAGCCCAGTGACCACATAGCCATGTTCACCAGTGTAGTCAGACCCATCTGTCCTATAGCCCAGTGACTACATAGCCATGTTCTCCAGTGTAGTCAGACCCATCTGTCTTATAGCCTAGTGACCACATAGCCATGTTCTCCAGTGTAATCAGACCCATCTGTCTTATAGCCCAGTGACCACTTAGCCATGTTCTCCAGTGTAGTCAGACCCATCTGTCCTATAGCCCAGTGACCACATAGCCATGTTCACCAGTGTAATCAGACCCATCTGTCCTATAGCCCAGTGACCACATAGCCATGATCTCCAGTGTAGTCAGACCCATCTGTCCTATAGCCCAGTGACCACATAGCCATGTTCACCAGTGTAGTCAGACCCATCTGTCCTATAGCCCAGTGACCACATAGTCATGTTCTCCAGTGTAGACAGACCCATCTGTCTCATAGCCCAGTGACCACATGGCCATGTTCTCCAGTGTAGTCAGACCCATAGACTCCTGGCATTGTGATAAAGATTATGGGCCCCTGTCCCTATGTTACAGATTATGGGCCCCTGGCCCTGGGATACAGATTATGGGGCCCATGGCCATGGCATGCGGAGGGCCAGCTCATCTTCCTTGCACATACATCACCTTGTATTAGAGTTAGATACACAGAGGTGATACGGAGATCTCATTACGTCTGGCCCATGACTGAATCTGTACGGGAGTGATGGATGTGCCAGGACGGTGACGAGAAGTTGACACAAGAGCTTTCCATCATTTCCCCATCAGTGAAAGCTTCCTCCAGTGCCCAGATCCAAGAGGAACCTGAAGCTCTGTACACACAAGTCCCCGGGTGAGGGGCCCCAGGGCACAGCCTGCGGGGACCATGAGCTGAGCTACCGGCCAAAGTCATTTGTACCATCAACAGGAACTTTTCCTTATTAGTCACCGAAGCACAAAGTGTATTCTGTCCAAGGAGACGTGACAACAGAGGAGGAGAACGGTCCTCGTATCTACTGGTAGTCACACCCATCTGTTCTATAGCCCAGCGACCACATAGCCATGGTCACCAGTGTAGTCAGACCCATCTGTCCTATAGCCCAGTGACCACATAGCCATGTTCTCCAGTGTAGTCAGACCCATCTGTCCTGTAGCCCAGTGACTACATAGCCATGTTCTCCAGTGTAGTCAGACCCATCTGTCCTATAGCCCAGTGACCACATAGCCATGTTCTCCAGTGTAGTCAGACCCATCTGTCCTATAGCCCAATGACCACATAGCCATGTTCTCCAGTGTAGTCAGACCCATCTGTCCTATAGCCCAGTGACCACATAGCTATGTTCTCCAGTGTAGTCAGACCCATCTGTCCTATAGCCCAGTGACTACATAGCCATGTTCACCAGTTTAGTCAGACCCATCTGTCCTATAGCCCAATGACCACATAGCCATGTTCTCCAGTGTAGTCAGACCCATCTGTCCTATAGCCCAGTGACCACATAGCCATGTTCTCCAGTGTAGTCAGACCCTTGTATCTTATAGCCCAGTGACCACATAGCCATGTTCACCAGTGTAGTCAGACCCATCTGTCCTATAGCCCAGTGACCACATAGCCATGATCTCCAGTGTAGTCAGACCCATCTGTCCTATAGCCCAGTGACCACATAGCCATGTTCACCAGTGTAGTCAGACCCATCTGTCCTATAGCCCAGTGACCACATAGCCATGATCTCCAGTGTAGTCAGACCCATCTGTCTTATAGCCCAGTGTCCACATAGCCATGTTCTCCAGTGTAGACAGACCCATCTGTCTTATAGCCTAGTGACCACTTAGCCATGTTCTCCAGTGTAGTCAGACCCATCTGTCCTATAGCCCAGTGACCACATGGCCATGTTCTCCAGTGTAGTCAGACCCATCTGTCGTATAGCCCAGTGACCACAAGGCCATGTTCTCCAGTGTAGACAGACCCATCTGTCTCATAGCCCAGTGACTACATAGCCATGTTCTCCAGTGTAGTCAGACCCATCTGTCTTATAGCCCAGTGACTACATAGCCATGTTCTCCAGTGTAGTCAGACCCATCTGTCCTATAGCCCAGTGACCACATAGCCATGGTCACCAGTGTAGTCAGACCCATCTGTCCTATAGCCCAGTGACCACATAGCCATGTTCTCCAGTGTAGTCAGACCCATCTGTCCTATAGCCCAGTGACTACATAGCCATGTTCTCCAGTGTAGTCAGACCCATCTGTCTTATAGCCCAGTGACCACATAGCCATGTTCTCCAGTGTAGTCAGACCCATCTGTCTTATAGCCCAGTGACCACATAGCCATGTTCTCCAGTGTAGTCAGACCCATCTGTCTTATAGCCCAGTGACCACATAGCCATGTTCTCCAGTGTAGTCAGACCAATCTGTCCTATAGCCCAGTTACCACATAGCCATGTTCTCCAGTGTAGTCAGACCCATCTGTCCTATAGCCCAGTGACCCCATAGCCATGTTCTCCAGTGTAGTCAGACCCATCTGTCCTATAGCCCAGTGACCACATAGCCATGTTCTCCAGTGTAGTCAGACCCATCTGTCTTATAGCCCAGTGACCACATAGCCATGTTCTCCAGTGTAGTCAGACCCATCTGTCTTATAGCCCAGTGACCACATAGCCATGTTCACCAGTGTAGTCAGACCCATCTGTCCTATAGCCCAGTGACCACATAGTCATGTTCTCCAGTGTAGACAGACCCATCTGTCTCATAGCCCAGTGACCACATGGCCATGTTCTCCAGTGTAGTCAGACCCATCTGTCGTATAGCCCAGTGACCACAAGGCCATGTTCTCCAGTGTAGACAGACCCATCTGTCTCATAGCCCAGTGACCACAAGGCCATGTTCTCCAGTGTAGACAGACCCATCTGTCTCATAGCCCAGTGACCACATGGCCATGTTCTCCAGTGTAGTCAGACCCATAGACTCCTGGCATTGTGATAAAGATTATGGGCCCCTGTCCCTATGTTACAGATTATGGGCCCCTGGCCCTGGGATACAGATTATGGGCCCCTGGCCATGGCATGCGGAGGGCCAGCTCATCTTCCTTGCACATACATCACCTTGTATTAGAGTTAGATACACAGAGGTGATACGGAGATCTCATTACGTCTGGCCCATGACTGAATCTGTACGGGAGTGATGGATGTGCCAGGACGGTGACGAGAAGTTGACACAAGAGCTTTCCATCATTTCCCCATCAGTGAAAGCTTCCTCCAGTGCCCAGATCCAAGAGGAACCTGAAGCTCTGTACACACAAGTCCCCGGGTGAGGGGCCCCAGGGCACAGCCTGCGGGGACCATGAGCTGAGCTACCGGCCAAAGTCATTTGTACCATCAACAGGAACTTTTCCTTATTAGTCACCGAAGCACAAAGTGTATTCTGTCCAAGGAGACGTGACAACAGAGGAGGAGAACGGTCCTCGTATCTACTGGTAGTCACACCCATCTGTTCTATAGCCCAGCGACCACATAGCCATGGTCACCAGTGTAGTCAGACCCATCTGTCCTATAGCCCAGTGACCACATAGCCATGTTCTCCAGTGTAGTCAGACCCATCTGTCCTGTAGCCCAGTGACTACATAGCCATGTTCTCCAGTGTAGTCAGACCCATCTGTCCTATAGCCCAGTGACCACATAGCCATGTTCTCCAGTGTAGTCAGACCCATCTGTCCTATAGCCCAATGACCACATAGCCATGTTCTCCAGTGTAGTCAGACCCATCTGTCCTATAGCCCAGTGACCACATAGCTATGTTCTCCAGTGTAGTCAGACCCATCTGTCCTATAGCCCAGTGACTACATAGCCATGTTCACCAGTTTAGTCAGACCCATCTGTCCTATAGCCCAATGACCACATAGCCATGTTCTCCAGTGTAGTCAGACCCATCTGTCCTATAGCCCAGTGACCACATAGCCATGTTCTCCAGTGTAGTCAGACCCTTGTATCTTATAGCCCAGTGACCACATAGCCATGTTCACCAGTGTAGTCAGACCCATCTGTCCTATAGCCCAGTGACCACATAGCCATGATCTCCAGTGTAGTCAGACCCATCTGTCCTATAGCCCAGTGACCACATAGCCATGTTCACCAGTGTAGTCAGACCCATCTGTCCTATAGCCCAGTGACCACATAGCCATGATCTCCAGTGTAGTCAGACCCATCTGTCTTATAGCCCAGTGTCCACATAGCCATGTTCTCCAGTGTAGACAGACCCATCTGTCTTATAGCCTAGTGACCACTTAGCCATGTTCTCCAGTGTAGTCAGACCCATCTGTCCTATAGCCCAGTGACCACATGGCCATGTTCTCCAGTGTAGTCAGACCCATCTGTCGTATAGCCCAGTGACCACAAGGCCATGTTCTCCAGTGTAGACAGACCCATCTGTCTCATAGCCCAGTGACTACATAGCCATGTTCTCCAGTGTAGTCAGACCCATCTGTCTTATAGCCCAGTGACTACATAGCCATGTTCTCCAGTGTAGTCAGACCCATCTGTCCTATAGCCCAGTGACCACATAGCCATGGTCACCAGTGTAGTCAGACCCATCTGTCCTATAGCCCAGTGACCACATAGCCATGTTCTCCAGTGTAGTCAGACCCATCTGTCCTATAGCCCAGTGACTACATAGCCATGTTCTCCAGTGTAGTCAGACCCATCTGTCCTATAGCCCAATGACCACATAGCCATGTTCTCCAGTGTAGTCAGACCCATCTGTCCTATAGCCCAGTGACCCCATAGCCATGTTCACCAGTGTAGTCAGACCCATCTGTCCTATAGCCCAATGACCACATAGCCATGTTCTCCAGTGTAGTCAGACCCATCTGTCTTATAGCCCAGTGACCACATAGTCATGTTCTCCAGTGCAGTCAGACCCATCTGTCCTATAGCCCAGTGACCACTTAGCCATGTTCTCCAGTGTAGTCAGACCCATCTGTCTTATAGCCCAGTGACCACATAGCCATGTTCTCCAGTGTAGTCAGACCCATCTGTCTTATAGCCCAGTGACTACATAGCCATGTTCTCCAGTGTAGTCAGACCCATCTGTCCTATAGCCCAGTGACCACTTAGCCATGTTCTCCAGTGTAGTCAGACCCATCTGTCTTATAGCCCAGTGACCACATAGCCATGTTCTCCAGTGTAGTCAGACCCATCTGTCTTATAGCCCAGTGACCACATAGCCATGTTCTCCAGTGTAGTCAGACCAATCTGTCCTATAGCCCAGTTACCACATAGCCATGTTCTCCAGTGTAGTCAGACCAATCTGTCCTATAGCCCAGTGACCACATAGCCATGTTCTCCAGTGTAGTCAGACCCATCTGTCTTATAGCCCAGTGACCACATAGCCATGTTCTCCAGTGTAGTCAGACCCATCTGTCCTATAGCCCAGTGACCCCATAGCCATGTTCTCCAGTGTAGTCAGACCCATCTGTCCTATAGCCCAGTGACCACATAGCCATGATCTCCAGTGTAGTCAGACCCATCTGTCCTATAGCCCAGTGACCACATAGCCATGTTCACCAGTGTAGTCAGACCCATCTGTCCTATAGCCCAGTGACTACATAGCCATGTTCTCCAGTGTAGTCAGACCCATCTGTCTTATAGCCTAGTGACCACATAGCCATGTTCTCCAGTGTAATCAGACCCATCTGTCTTATAGCCCAGTGACCACTTAGCCATGTTCACCAGTGTAATCAGACCCATCTGTCCTATAGCCCAGTGACCACATAGCCATGATCTCCAGTGTAGTCAGACCCATCTGTCCTATAGCCCAGTGACCACATAGCCATGTTCACCAGTGTAGTCAGACCCATCTGTCCTATAGCCCAGTGACCACATAGTCATGTTCTCCAGTGTAGACAGACCCATCTGTCTCATAGCCCAGTGACCACATGGCCATGTTCTCCAGTGTAGTCAGACCCATAGACTCCTGGCATTGTGATAAAGATTATGGGCCCCTGTCCCTATGTTACAGATTATGGGCCCCTGGCCCTGGGATACAGATTATGGGGCCCATGGCCATGGCATGCGGAGGGCCAGCTCATCTTCCTTGCACATACATCACCTTGTATTAGAGTTAGATACACAGAGGTGATACGGAGATCTCATTACGTCTGGCCCATGACTGAATCTGTACGGGAGCGATGGATGTGCCAGGACGGTGACGAGAAGTTGACACAAGAGCTTTCCATCATTTCCCCATCAGTGAAAGCTTCCTCCAGTGCCCAGATCCAAGAGGAACCTGAAGCTCTGTACACACAAGTCCCCGGGTGAGGGGCCCCAGGGCACAGCCTGCGGGGACCATGAGCTGAGCTACCGGCCAAAGTCATTTGTACCATCAACAGGAACTTTTCCTTATTAGTCACCGAAGCACAAAGTGTATTCTGTCCAAGGAGACGTGACAACAGAGGAGGAGAACGGTCCTCGTATCTACTGGTAGTCACACCCATCTGTTCTATAGCCCAGCGACCACATAGCCATGGTCACCAGTGTAGTCAGACCCATCTGTCCTATAGCCCAGTGACCACATAGCCATGTTCTCCAGTGTAGTCAGACCCATCTGTCCTGTAGCCCAGTGACTACATAGCCATGTTCTCCAGTGTAGTCAGACCCATCTGTCCTATAGCCCAATGACCACATAGCCATGTTCTCCAGTGTAGTCAGACCCATCTGTCCTATAGCCCAGTGACCACATAGCCATGTTCTCCAGTGTAGTCAGACCCATCTGTCCTATAGCCCAATGACCACATAGCCATGTTCTCCAGTGTAGTCAGACCCATCTGTCCTATAGCCCAGTGACCACATAGCTATGTTCTCCAGTGTAGTCAGACCCATCTGTCCTATAGCCCAGTGACTACATAGCCATGTTCACCAGTTTAGTCAGACCCATCTGTCCTATAGCCCAATGACCACATAGCCATGTTCTCCAGTGTAGTCAGACCCATCTGTCCTATAGCCCAGTGACCACATAGCCATGTTCTCCAGTGTAGTCAGACCCTTGTATCTTATAGCCCAGTGACCACATAGCCATGTTCTCCAGTATAGTCAGACCCATCTGTCCTATAGCCCAGTGACCACATAGCCATGTTCACCAGTGTAGTCAGACCCATCTGTCCTATAGCCCAGTGACCACATAGCCATGATCTCCAGTGTAGTCAGACCCATCTGTCCTATAGCCCAGTGACCACATAGCCATGTTCACCAGTGTAGTCAGACCCATCTGTCCTATAGCCCAGTGACCACATAGCCATGATCTCCAGTGTAGTCAGACCCATCTGTCTTATAGCCCAGTGTCCACATAGCCATGTTCTCCAGTGTAGACAGACCCATCTGTCTTATAGCCTAGTGACCACTTAGCCATGTTCTCCAGTGTAGTCAGACCCATCTGTCCTATAGCCCAGTGACCACATGGCCATGTTCTCCAGTGTAGTCAGACCCATCTGTCGTATAGCCCAGTGACCACAAGGCCATGTTCTCCAGTGTAGACAGACCCATCTGTCTCATAGCCCAGTGACTACATAGCCATGTTCTCCAGTGTAGTCAGACCCATCTGTCTTATAGCCCAGTGACTACATAGCCATGTTCTCCAGTGTAGTCAGACCCATCTGTCCTATAGCCCAGTGACCACATAGCCATGGTCACCAGTGTAGTCAGACCCATCTGTCCTATAGCCCAGTGACCACATAGCCATGTTCTCCAGTGTAGTCAGACCCATCTGTCCTATAGCCCAGTGACTACATAGCCATGTTCTCCAGTGTAGTCAGACCCATCTGTCCTATAGCCCAATGACCACATAGCCATGTTCTCCAGTGTAGTCAGACCCATCTGTCCTATAGCCCAGTGACCCCATAGCCATGTTCACCAGTGTAGTCAGACCCATCTGTCCTATAGCCCAATGACCACATAGCCATGTTCTCCAGTGTAGTCAGACCCATCTGTCTTATAGCCCAGTGACCACATAGTCATGTTCTCCAGTGCAGTCAGACCCATCTGTCCTATAGCCCAGTGACCACTTAGCCATGTTCTCCAGTGTAGTCAGACCCATCTGTCTTATAGCCCAGTGACCACATAGCCATGTTCTCCAGTGTAGTCAGACCCATCTGTCTTATAGCCCAGTGACTACATAGCCATGTTCTCCAGTGTAGTCAGACCCATCTGTCCTATAGCCCAGTGACCACTTAGCCATGTTCTCCAGTGTAGTCAGACCCATCTGTCTTATAGCCCAGTGACCACATAGCCATGTTCTCCAGTGTAGTCAGACCCATCTGTCTTATAGCCCAGTGACCACATAGCCATGTTCTCCAGTGTAGTCAGACCAATCTGTCCTATAGCCCAGTTACCACATAGCCATGTTCTCCAGTGTAGTCAGACCAATCTGTCCTATAGCCCAGTTACCACATAGCCATGTTCTCCAGTGTAGTCAGACCCATCTGTCCTATAGCCCAGTGACCCCATAGCCATGTTCTCCAGTGTAGTCAGACCCATCTGTCCTATAGCCCAGTTACCACATAGCCATGTTCTCCAGTGTAGTCAGACCCATCTGTCCTATAGCCCAGTGACCACATAGCCATGTTCTCCAGTGTAGTCAGACCCATCTGTCTTATAGCCCAGTGACCACATAGCCATGTTCTCCAGTGTAGTCAGACCCATCTGTCCTATAGCCCAGTGACCCCATAGCCATGTTCTCCAGTGTAGTCAGACCCATCTGTCCTATAGCCCAGTGACCACATAGCCATGATCTCCAGTGTAGTCAGACCCATCTGTCCTATAGCCCAGTGACCACATAGCCATGTTCACCAGTGTAGTCAGACCCATCTGTCCTATAGCCCAGTGACTACATAGCCATGTTCTCCAGTGTAGTCAGACCCATCTGTCTTATAGCCTAGTGACCACATAGCCATGTTCTCCAGTGTAATCAGACCCATCTGTCTTATAGCCCAGTGACCACTTAGCCATGTTCTCCAGTGTAGTCAGACCCATCTGTCCTATAGCCCAGTGACCACATAGCCATGTTCACCAGTGTAATCAGACCCATCTGTCCTATAGCCCAGTGACCACATAGCCATGATCTCCAGTGTAGTCAGACCCATCTGTCCTATAGCCCAGTGACCACATAGCCATGTTCACCAGTGTAGTCAGACCCATCTGTCCTATAGCCCAGTGACCACATAGTCATGTTCTCCAGTGTAGACAGACCCATCTGTCTCATAGCCCAGTGACCACATGGCCATGTTCTCCAGTGTAGTCAGACCCATCTGTCGTATAGCCCAGTGACCACAAGGCCATGTTCTCCAGTGTAGACAGACCCATCTGTCTCATAGCCCAGTGACTACATAGCCATGTTCACCAGTGTAGTCAGACCCATCTGTCCTGTAGCCCAGTGACTACATAGCCATGTTCTCCAGTGTAGTCAGACCCATCTGTCCTATAGTCCAGTGACTACATAGCCATGTTCTCCAGTGTAGTCAGACCCATCTGTTCTATAGCCCAATGACCACATAGCCATGTTCTCCAGTGTAGTCAGACCCATCTGTCCTATAGCCCAGTGACCACATAGCCATGTTCTCCAGTGTAGTCAGACCCATCTGTCCTATAGCCCAGTGACCACATAGCCATGTTCTCCAGTGTAGTCAGACCCATCTGTCCTATAGCCCAATGACCACATAGCCATGTTCTCCAGTGTAGTCAGACCCATCTGTCCTATAGCCCAGTGACCACATAGCCATGTTCTCCAGTGTAGTCAGACCCATCTGTCCTATAGCCCAATGACCACATAGCCATGTTCTCCAGTGTAGTCAGACCCATCTGTCCTATAGCCCAGTGACCACATAGCTATGTTCTCCAGTGTAGTCAGACCCATCTGTCCTATAGCCCAGTGACTACATAGCCATGTTCACCAGTTTAGTCAGACCCATCTGTCCTATAGCCCAATGACCACATAGCCATGTTCTCCAGTGTAGTCAGACCCATCTGTCCTATAGCCCAGTGACCCCATAGCCATGTTCTCCAGTGTAGTCAGACCCTTGTATCTTATAGCCCAGTGACCACATAGCCATGTTCTCCAGTATAGTCAGACCCATCTGTCCTATAGCCCAGTGACCACATAGCCATGATCTCCAGTGTAGTCAGACCCATCTGTCCTATAGCCCAGTGACCACATAGCCATGTTCACCAGTGTAGTCAGACCCATCTGTCCTATAGCCCAGTGACCACATAGCCATGATCTCCAGTGTAGTCAGACCCATCTGTCTTATAGCCCAGTGTCCACATAGCCATGTTCTCCAGTGTAGACAGACCCATCTGTCTTATAGCCTAGTGACCACTTAGCCATGTTCTCCAGTGTAGTCAGACCCATCTGTCGTATAGCCCAGTGACCACAAGGCCATGTTCTCCAGTGTAGACAGACCCATCTGTCTCATAGCCCAGTGACTACATAGCCATGTTCTCCAGTGTAGTCAGACCCATCTGTCCTATAGCCCAGTGACCACATAGCCATGGTCACCAGTGTAGTCAGACCCATCTGTCCTATAGCCCAGTGACCACATAGCCATGTTCTCCAGTGTAGTCAGACCCATCTGTCCTATAGCCCAGTGACTACATAGCCATGTTCTCCAGTGTAGTCAGACCCATCTGTCCTATAGCCCAATGACCACATAGCCATGTTCTCCAGTGTAGTCAGACCCATCTGTCGTATAGCCCAGTGACCACATAGCCATGTTCTCCAGTGTAGTCAGACCCATCTGTCCTATAGCCCAGTGACCACATAGCCATGTTCTCCAGTGTAGTCAGACCCATCTGTCCTATAGCCCAGTGACCCCATAGCCATGTTCACCAGTGTAGTCAGACCCATCTGTCCTATAGCCCAATGACCACATAGCCATGTTCTCCAGTGTAGTCAGACCCATCTGTCTTATAGCCCAGTGACCACATAGTCATGTTCTCCAGTGCAGTCAGACCCATCTGTCCTATAGCCCAGTGACCACTTAGCCATGTTCTCCAGTGTAGTCAGACCCATCTGTCTTATAGCCCAGTGACCACATAGCCATGTTCTCCAGTGTAGTCAGACCCATCTGTCTTATAGCCCAGTGACTACATAGCCATGTTCTCCAGTGTAGTCAGACCCATCTGTCCTATAGCCCAGTGACCACTTAGCCATGTTCTCCAGTGTAGTCAGACCCATTTGTCTTATAGCCCAGTGACCACATAGCCATGTTCTCCAGTGTAGTCAGACCAATCTGTCCTATAGCCCAGTGACTACATAGCCATGTTCTCCAGTGTAGTCAGACCCATCTGTCCTATAGCCCAGTGACCACTTAGCCATGTTCTCCAGTGTAGTCAGACCCATCTGTCCTATAGCCCAATGACCACATAGCCATGTTCTCCAGTGTAGTCAGACCCATCTGTCTTATAGCCCAGTGACCACATAGTCATGTTCTCCAGTGCAGTCAGACCCATCTGTCCTATAGCCCAGTGACCACTTAGCCATGTTCTCCAGTGTAGTCAGACCCATCTGTCTTATAGCCCAGTGACCACATAGCCATGTTCTCCAGTGTAGTCAGACCCATCTGTCTTATAGCCCAGTGACTACATAGCCATGTTCTCCAGTGTAGTCAGACCCATCTGTCCTATAGCCCAGTGACCACTTAGCCATGTTCTCCAGTGTAGTCAGACCCATCTGTCTTATAGCCCAGTGACCACATAGCCATGTTCTCCAGTGTAGTCAGACCCATCTGTCCTATAACCCAGTGACCACTTAGCCATGTTCTCCAGTGTAGTCAGACCCATCTGTCGTATAGCCCAGTGACCACAAGGCCATGTTCTCCAGTGTAGACAGACCCATCTGTCTCATAGCCCAGTGACCACATGGCCATGTTCTCCAGTGTAGTCAGACCCATAGACTCCTGGCATTGTGATAAAGATTATGGGCCCCTGTCCCTATGTTACAGATTATGGGCCCCTGGCCCTGGGATACAGATTATGGGGCTCATGGCCATGGCATGCGGAGGGCCAGCTCATCTTCCTTGCACATACATCACCTTGTATTAGAGTTAGATACACAGAGGTGATACGGAGATCTCATTACGTCTGGCCCATGACTGAATCTGTACGGGAGCGATGGATGTGCCAGGACGGTGACGAGAAGTTGACACAAGAGCTTTTCATCATTTCCCCATCAGTGAAAGCTTCCTCCAGTGCCCAGATCCAAGAGGAACCTGAAGCTCTGTACACACAAGTCCCCGGGTGAGGGGCCCCAGGGCACAGCCTGCGGGGACCATGAGCTGAGCTACCGGCCAAAGTCATTTGTACCATCAACAGGAACTTTTCCTTATTAGTCACCGAAGCACAAAGTGTATTCTGTCCAAGGAGACGTGACAACAGAGGAGGAGAACGGTCCTCGTATCTACTGGTAGTCACACCCATCTGTTCTATAGCCCAGCGACCACATAGCCATGGTCACCAGTGTAGTCAGACCCATCTGTCCTATAGCCCAGTGACCCCATAGCCATGTTCACCAGTGTAGTCAGACCCATCTGTCTTATAGCCCAGTGACCACATAGCCATGAACTCCAGTGTAGTCAGACCCATCTGTCCTATAGCCCAGTGACTACATAGCCATGAACTCCAGTGTAGTCAGACCCATCTGTCTTATAGTCCAGTGACCACATAGCCATGATCTCCAGTGTAGTCAGACCCTTCTGTCCTATAGCCCAGTGACCACTTAGCCATGTTCTCCAGTGTAGTCAGACCCATCTGTCCTATAGCCCAGTGACCACATAGCCATGTTCTCCAGTGTAGTCAGACCCATCTGTCCTGTAGCCCAGTGACTACATAGCCATGTTCTCCAGTGTAGTCAGACCCATCTGTCCTATAGCCCAATGACCACATAGCCATGTTCTCCAGTGTAGTCAGACCCATCTGTCCTATAGCCCAGTGACCACATAGCCATGTTCTCCAGTGTAGTCAGACCCATCTGTCCTATAGCCCAATGACCACATAGCCATGTTCTCCAGTGTAGTCAGACCCATCTGTCCTATAGCCCAGTGACCACATAGCTATGTTCTCCAGTGTAGTCAGACCCATCTGTCCTATAGCCCAGTGACTACATAGCCATGTTCACCAGTTTAGTCAGACCCATCTGTCCTATAGCCCAATGACCACATAGCCATGTTCTCCAGTGTAGTCAGACCCATCTGTCCTATAGCCCAGTGACCCCATAGCCATGTTCTCCAGTGTAGTCAGACCCTTGTATCTTATAGCCCAGTGACCACATAGCCATGTTCTCCAGTATAGTCAGACCCATCTGTCCTATAGCCCAGTGACCACATAGCCATGTTCACCAGTGTAGTCAGACCCATCTGTCCTATAGCCCAGTGACCACATAGCCATGATCTCCAGTGTAGTCAGACCCATCTGTCCTATAGCCCAGTGACCACATAGCCATGTTCACCAGTGTAGTCAGACCCATCTGTCCTATAGCCCAGTGACCACATAGCCATGATCTCCAGTGTAGTCAGACCCATCTGTCTTATAGCCCAGTGTCCACATAGCCATGTTCTCCAGTGTAGACAGACCCATCTGTCTTATAGCCTAGTGACCACTTAGCCATGTTCTCCAGTGTAGTCAGACCCATCTGTCCTATAGCCCAGTGACCACATGGCCATGTTCTCCAGTGTAGTCAGACCCATCTGTCGTATAGCCCAGTGACCACAAGGCCATGTTCTCCAGTGTAGACAGACCCATCTGTCTCATAGCCCAGTGACTACATAGCCATGTTCTCCAGTGTAGTCAGACCCATCTGTCTTATAGCCCAGTGACTACATAGCCATGTTCTCCAGTGTAGTCAGACCCATCTGTCCTATAGCCCAGTGACCACATAGCCATGGTCACCAGTGTAGTCAGACCCATCTGTCCTATAGCCCAGTGACCACATAGCCATGTTCTCCAGTGTAGTCAGACCCATCTGTCCTATAGCCCAGTGACTACATAGCCATGTTCTCCAGTGTAGTCAGACCCATCTGTCTTATAGCCCAGTGACCACATAGCCATGTTCTCCAGTGTAGTCAGACCCATCTGTCTTATAGCCCAGTGACCACATAGCCATGTTCTCCAGTGTAGTCAGACCCATCTGTCTTATAGCCCAGTGACCACATAGCCATGTTCTCCAGTGTAGTCAGACCAATCTGTCCTATAGCCCAGTTACCACATAGCCATGTTCTCCAGTGTAGTCAGACCCATCTGTCCTATAGCCCAGTGACCCCATAGCCATGTTCTCCAGTGTAGTCAGACCCATCTGTCCTATAGCCCAGTGACCACATAGCCATGTTCTCCAGTGTAGTCAGACCCATCTGTCTTATAGCCCAGTGACCACATAGCCATGTTCTCCAGTGTAGTCAGACCCATCTGTCTTATAGCCCAGTGACCACATAGCCATGTTCACCAGTGTAGTCAGACCCATCTGTCCTATAGCCCAGTGACCACATAGTCATGTTCTCCAGTGTAGACAGACCCATCTGTCTCATAGCCCAGTGACCACATGGCCATGTTCTCCAGTGTAGTCAGACCCATCTGTCGTATAGCCCAGTGACCACAAGGCCATGTTCTCCAGTGTAGACAGACCCATCTGTCTCATAGCCCAGTGACCACAAGGCCATGTTCTCCAGTGTAGACAGACCCATCTGTCTCATAGCCCAGTGACCACATGGCCATGTTCTCCAGTGTAGTCAGACCCATAGACTCCTGGCATTGTGATAAAGATTATGGGCCCCTGTCCCTATGTTACAGATTATGGGCCCCTGGCCCTGGGATACAGATTATGGGCCCCTGGCCATGGCATGCGGAGGGCCAGCTCATCTTCCTTGCACATACATCACCTTGTATTAGAGTTAGATACACAGAGGTGATACGGAGATCTCATTACGTCTGGCCCATGACTGAATCTGTACGGGAGTGATGGATGTGCCAGGACGGTGATGAGAAGTTGACACAAGAGCTTTCCATCATTTCCCCATCAGTGAAAGCTTCCTCCAGTGCCCAGATCCAAGAGGAACCTGAAGCTCTGTACACACAAGTCCCCGGGTGAGGGGCCCCAGGGCACAGCCTGCGGGGACCATGAGCTGAGCTACCGGCCAAAGTCATTTGTACCATCAACAGGAACTTTTCCTTATTAGTCAGCGAAGCACAAAGTGTATTCTGTCCAAGGAGACGTGACAACAGAGGAGGAGAACGGTCCTCGTATCTACTGGTAGTCACACCCATCTGTTCTATAGCCCAGCGACCACATAGCCATGGTCACCAGTGTAGTCAGACCCATCTGTCCTATAGCCCAGTGACCACATAGCCATGTTCTCCAGTGTAGTCAGACCCATCTGTCTTATAGCCCAGTGACTACATAGCCATGATCTCCAGTGTAGTCAGACCCATCTGTCCTATAGCCCAATGACCACATAGCCATGTTCTCCAGTGTAGTCAGACCCATCTGTCCTATAGCCCAATGACCACATAGCCATGTTCTCCAGTATAGTCAGACCCATCTGTCCTATAGCCCAGTGACCACATAGCCATGTTCTCCAGTGTAGTCAGACCCATCTGTCCTATAGCCCAGTGACCACATAGCCATGGTCACCAGTGTAGTCAGACCCATCTGTCCTATAGCCCAGTGACCACATGGCCATGTTCTCCAGTGTAGTCAGACCCATCTGTCCTATAGCCCAGTGACCACATAGCCATGTTCTCCAGTGTAGTCAGACCCATCTGTCCTATAGCCCAGTGACTAAATAGCCATGTTCACCAGTGTAGTCAGACCCATCTGTCCTATAGCCCAGTGACCACATAGTCATGTTCTCCAGTGTAGACAGACCCATCTGTCTCATAGCCCAGTGACTACATAGCCATGTTCTCCAGTGTAGTCAGACCCATCTGTCCTATAGCCCAGTGACCACATAGCCATGGTCACCAGTGTAGTCAGACCCATCTGTCCTATAGCCCAGTGACCACATAGCCATGTTCTCCAGTGTAGTCAGACCCATCTGTCCTATAGCCCAGTGACTACATAGCCATGTTCACCAGTGTAGTCAGACCCATCTGTCCTATAGTCCAGTGACCACATAGCCATGTTCTCCAGTGTAGTCAGACCCATCTGTTCTATAGCCCAGTGACCACATAGCCATGTTCTCCAGTGTAGTCAGACCCATCTGTCCTATAGCCCAGTGACCACATAGCCATGTTCTCCAGTGTAGTCAGACCCATCTGTCCTATAGCCCAGTGACCCCATAGCCATGTTCACCAGTGTAGTCAGACCCATCTGTCCTATAGCCCAATGACCACATAGCCATGTTCTCCAGTGTAGTCAGACCCATCTGTCTTATAGCCCAGTGACCACATAGTCATGTTCTCCAGTGCAGTCAGACCCATCTGTCCTATAGCCCAGTGACCACTTAGCCATGTTCTCCAGTGTAGTCAGACCCATCTGTCTTATAGCCCAGTGACCACATAGCCATGTTCTCCAGTGTAGTCAGACCCATCTGTCTTATAGCCCAGTGACTACATAGCCATGTTCTCCAGTGTAGTCAGACCCATCTGTCCTATAGCCCAGTTACCACATAGCCATGTTCTCCAGTGTAGTCAGACCAATCTGTCCTATAGCCCAGTGACCACATAGCCATGTTCTCCAGTGTAGTCAGACCAATCTGTCCTATAGCCCAGTTACCACATAGCCATGTTCTCCAGTGTAGTCAGACCCATCTGTCCTATAGCCCAGTTACCACATAGCCATGTTCTCCAGTGTAGTCAGACCCATCTGTCTTATAGCCCAGTGACCACATAGTCATGTTCTCCAGTGCAGTCAGACCCATCTGTCCTATAGCCCAGTGACCACATAACCATGTTCTCCAGTGTAGTCAGACCCATCTGAACTATAGCCCAGTGACTACATAGCCATGTTCTCCAGTGCAGTCACACCCATCTGTCCTATAGTCCAGTGACCACATAGCCATGTTCTCCAGTGTTGTCAGACCCATCTGTCTTATAGCCCAGTGACCACATAGTCATGTTCTCCAGTGCAGTCACACCCATCTGTCCTATAGCCCAGTGACTACATAGCCATGTTCTCCAGTGCAGTCACACCCATCTGTCCTATAGCCCAGTGACCACATAGCCATGTTCTCCAGTGCAGTCACACCCATCTGTCCTATAGTCCAGTGACCACATAGCCATGTTCTCCAGTGTAGTCAGACCCATCTGTCCTATAGCCCAGTGACCACATAGCCATGTTCTCCAGTGTATTCAGACCCATCTGTCCTATAGCCCAGTGACCACATAGCCATGTTCTCCAGTGTAGTCAGACCCATCTGTCTTATAGCCCAGTGACTACATAGCCATGTTCTCCAGTGCAGTCCGACCCATCTGTCCTATAGTCCAGTGACCACATAGCCATGTTCTCCAGTGTAGTCAGACCCATCTGTCTTATAGTCCAGTGACTACATAGCCATGTTCTCCAGTGTAGTCAGACCCATCTGTCTTATAGCCCAGTGACTACATAGCCATGTTCTCCAGTGCAGTCCGACCCATCTGTCCTATAGTCCAGTGACCACATAGCCATATTCTCCAGTGTAGTCAGACCCATCTGCCTATAGCCCAGTGACCAGAAAGCCATGTTCTCCAATGTCATCAGACCCATCTGTCTTATAGCCCAGTGACCACATAGCCATATTCTCCATTGTAGTCAGACCCATCTGTCATATAGCCCAGTGACTACATAGCCATATTCACTGTTGTAGTCAGACTTATCTGTCCTATAGCCCAGTGACTACATAGACATGTTCTCCAGTGTAGTCAGACCCATCTGTCCTATAGCCCAGTGACTACATAGCCATGTTCTCCAGTTTATTCAGATCCATCTGTCTCATAGCCCAGTGACCACATAGCCATGTTCTCCAGTTTAGTCAGACCCATCTGTCTCATAGCCCAGTGACCACATAGCCATGTTCTCCAGTGTAGTCAGACCCATCTGTCTTATAGCCCAGTGACTACATAGCCATGTTCTCCAGTTTATTCAGATCCATCTGTCTCATAGCCCAGTGACCACATAGCCATGTTCTCCAGTTTAGTCAGACCCATCTGTCTCATAGCCCAGTGACCACATAGCCATGGTCACCAGTGTAGTCAGACCCATCTGTCCTATAGCCCAGTGACCACATAGCCATGTTCTCCAGTGTAGTCAGACCCATCTGTCTTATAGCTCAGTGACTACATAGCCATGTTCTCCAGTGTAGTCAGACCCATCTGTCCTATAGCCCAATGACCACATAGCCATGTTCTCCAGTGTAGTCAGACCCATCTGTCCTATAGCCCAGTGACCACATAGCCATGGTCACCAGTGTAGTCAGACCCATCTGTCCTATAGCCCAGTGACCACATAGCCATGTTCTCCAGTGTAGTCAGACCCATCTGTCCTATAGCCCAGTGACCACATAGCCATGGTCACCAGTGTAGTCAGACCCATCTGTCCTATAGCCCAGTGACCACATGGCCATGTTCTCCAGTGTAGTCAGACCCATCTGTCCTATAGCCCAGTGACCACATAGCCATGTTCTCCAGTGTAGTCAGACCCATCTGTCCTATAGCCCAGTGACCACATAGCCATGTTCACCAGTGTAGTCAGACCCATCTGTCCTATAGCCCAATGACCACATAGCCATGTTCTCCAGTGTAGTCAGACCCATCTGTCCTATAGCCCAGTGACCCCATAGCCATGTTCTCCAGTGTAGTCAGACCCATCTGTCCTATAGCCCAGTGACTACATAGCCATGTTCTCCAGTGTAGTCAGACCCATCTGTCTTATAGCCCAGTGACCACTTAGCCATGTTCTCCAGTGTAGTCAGACCCATCTGTCCTATAGCCCAGTGACCACATAGCCATGATCTCCAGTGTAGTCAGACCCATCTGTCCTATAGCCCAGTGACCACATAGCCATGATCTCCAGTGTAGTCAGACCCATCTGTCCTATAGCCCAGTGACCACATAGCCATGATCTCCAGTGTAGTCAGACCCATCTGTCCTATAGCCCAGTGACCACATAGCCATGATCTCCAGTGTAGTCAGACCCATCTGTCCTATAGCCCAGTGACCACATAGTCATGTTCTCCAGTGTAGACAGACCCATCTGTCTCATAGCCCAGTGACTACATAGCCATGTTCTCCAGTGTAGTCAGACCCATCTGTCCTATAGCCCAGTGACCACATAGCCATGGTCACCAGTGTAGTCAGACCCATCTGTCCTATAGCCCAGTGACCACATAGCCATGTTCTCCAGTGTAGTCAGACCCATCTGTCCTATAGCCCAGTGACTACATAGCCATGTTCACCAGTGTAGTCAGACCCATCTGTCCTATAGCCCAATGACCACATAGCCATGTTCTCCAGTGTAGTCAGACCCATCTGTCTTATAGCCCAGTGACCACATAGTCATGTTCTCCAGTGCAGTCAGACCCATCTGTCCTATAGCCCAGTGACCACTTAGCCATGTTCTCCAGTGTAGTCAGACCCATCTGTCTTATAGCCCAGTGACCACATAGCCATGTTCTCCAGTGTAGTCAGACCCATCTGTCTTATAGCCCAGTGACTACATAGCCATGTTCTCCAGTGTAGTCAGACCCATCTGTCCTATAGCCCAGTTACCACATAGCCATGTTCTCCAGTGTAGTCAGACCAATCTGTCCTATAGCCCAGTGACCACATAGCCATGTTCTCCAGTGTAGTCAGACCAATCTGTCCTATAGCCCAGTTACCACATAGCCATGTTCTCCAGTGTAGTCAGACCCATCTGTCCTATAGCCCAGTTACCACATAGCCATGTTCTCCAGTGTAGTCAGACCCATCTGTCTTATAGCCCAGTGACCACATAGTCATGTTCTCCAGTGCAGTCAGACCCATCTGTCCTATAGCCCAGTGACCACATAACCATGTTCTCCAGTGTAGTCAGACCCATCTGAACTATAGCCCAGTGACTACATAGCCATGTTCTCCAGTGCAGTCACACCCATCTGTCCTATAGTCCAGTGACCACATAGCCATGTTCTCCAGTGTTGTCAGACCCATCTGTCTTATAGCCCAGTGACCACATAGTCATGTTCTCCAGTGCAGTCACACCCATCTGTCCTATAGCCCAGTGACTACATAGCCATGTTCTCCAGTGCAGTCACACCCATCTGTCCTATAGCCCAGTGACCACATAGCCATGTTCTCCAGTGTTGTCAGACCCATCTGTCTTATAGCCCAGTGACCACATAGTCATGTTCTCCAGTGCAGTCAGACCCATCTGTCCTATAGCCCAGTGACCACATAACCATGTTCTCCAGTGTAGTCAGACCAATCTGAACTATAGCCCAGTGACTACATAGCCATGTTCTCCAGTGCAGTCACACCCATCTGTCCTATAGTCCAGTGACCACATAGCCATGTTCTCCAGTGTAGTCAGACCCATCTGTCTTATAGTCCAGTGACTACATAGCCATGTTCTCCAGTGTAGTCAGACCCATCTGTCCTATAGCCCAGTGACCACATAGCCATGTTCTCCAGTGCAGTCACACCCATCTGTCCTATAGTCCAGTGACCACATAGCCATGTTCTCCAGTGTAGTCAGACCCATCTGTCCTATAGCCCAGTGACCACATAGCCATGTTCTCCAGTGTATTCAGACCCATCTGTCCTATAGCCCAGTGACCACATAGCCATGTTCTCCAGTGTAGTCAGACCCATCTGTCTTATAGCCCAGTGACTACATAGCCATGTTCTCCAGTGCAGTCCGACCCATCTGTCCTATAGTCCAGTGACCACATAGCCATGTTCTCCAGTGTAGTCAGACCCATCTGTCTTATAGTCCAGTGACTACATAGCCATGTTCTCCAGTGTAGTCAGACCCATCTGTCTTATAGCCCAGTGACTACATAGCCATGTTCTCCAGTGCAGTCCGACCCATCTGTCCTATAGTCCAGTGACCACATAGCCATATTCTCCAGTGTAGTCAGACCCATCTGCCTATAGCCCAGTGACCACAAAGCCATGTTCTCCAATGTCATCAGACCCATCTGTCTTATAGCCCAGTGACCACATAGCCATATTCTCCATTGTAGTCAGACCCATCTGTCATATAGCCCAGTGACTACATAGACATGTTCTCCAGTGTAGTCAGACCCATCTGTCCTATAGCCCAGTGACTACATAGCCATGTTCTCCAGTTTATTCAGATCCATCTGTCTCATAGCCCAGTGACCACATAGCCATGTTCTCCAGTTTAGTCAGACCCATCTGTCTCATAGCCCAGTGACCACATAGCCATGTTCTCCAGTTTAGTCAGACCCATCTGTCCTATAGCCCAGTGACCACATAGCCATGTTCTCCAGTGTAGTCAGACCCATCTGTCCTATAGCCCAGTGACCACATAGCCATGTTCTCCAATGTCATCAGACCCATCTGTCCCATAGCCCAGTGACCACATAGCCATATTCACTGTTGTAGTCAGACTTATCTGTCTTAAAGCCCAGTGACCACATAGCCATGTTCTCCAGTGTAGTCAGACCCATCTGTCTTATAGTCCAGTGACTACATAGCCATATTCTCCAGTGTAGTCAGACCCATCTGCCTATAGCCCAGTGACCACAAAGCCATGTTCTCCAATGTCATCAGACCCATCTGTCTTATAGCCCAGTGACCACATAGCCATATTCTCCATTGTAGTCAGACCCATCTGTCATATAGCCCAGTGACTACATAGCCATATTCACTGTTGTAGTCAGACTTATCTGTCCTATAGCCCAGTGACTACATAGTCATGTTCTCCAGTGTAGTCAGACCCATCTGTCCTATAGCCCAGTGACTACATAGCCATGTTCTCCAGTGTAGTCAGACCCATCTGTCCTATAGCCCAATGACCACATACCCATGTTCTCCAGTGTAGTCAGACCCATCTGTACTATAGCCCAGTGACCACATAGCCATGTTCTCCAGTGTAGTCAGACCCATCTGTTCTATAGCCCAGTGACTACATAGCCATGTTCACCAGTGTAGTCAGACCCATCTGTCCTATAGCCCAGTGACCACATAGCCATGTTCTCCAGTGTAGTCAGACCCATCTGTCCTATAGCCCAGTGACCACATAGCCATGTTCTCCAGTGTAGTCAGACCCATCTGTCCTATAGCCCAGTGACCCCATAGCCATGTTCACCAGTGTAGTCAGACCCATCTGTCCTATAGCCCAATGACCACATAGCCATGTTCTCCAGTGTAGTCAGACCCATCTGTCTTATAGCCCAGTGACCACATAGTCATGTTCTCCAGTGCAGTCAGACCCATCTGTCCTATAGCCCAGTGACCACTTAGCCATGTTCTCCAGTGTAGTCAGACCCATCTGTCTTATAGCCCAGTGACCACATAGCCATGTTCTCCAGTGTAGTCAGACCCATCTGTCTTATAGCCCAGTGACTACATAGCCATGTTCTCCAGTGTAGTCAGACCCATCTGTCCTATAGCCCAGTTACCACATAGCCATGTTCTCCAGTGTAGTCAGACCCATCTGTCTTATAGCCCAGTGACCACATAGCCATGTTCTCCAGTGTTGTCAGACCCATCTGTCTTATAGCCCAGTGACCACATAGTCATGTTCTCCAGTGCAGTCAGACCCATCTGTCCTATAGCCCAGTGACCACATAGCCATGTTCTCCAGTGTTGTCAGACCCATCTGTCTTATAGCCCAGTGACCACATAGTCATGTTCTCCAGTGCAGTCAGACCCATCTGTCCTATAGCCCAGTGACCACATAACCATGTTCTCCAGTGTAGTCAGACCCATCTGAACTATAGCCCAGTGACTACATAGCCATGTTCTCCAGTGCAGTCACACCCATCTGTCCTATAGCCCAGTGACCACATAGCCATGTTCTCCAGTGTAGTCAGACCCATCTGTCTTATAGTCCAGTGACTACATAGCCATGTTCTCCAGTGTAGTCAGACCCATCTGTCCTATAGCCCAGTTACCACATAGCCATGTTCTCCAGTGTAGTCAGACCCATCTGTCCTATAGCCCAGTGACCACATAGCCATGTTCTCCAGTGCAGTCACACCCATATGTCCTACAGTCCAGTGACCACATAGCCATGTTCTCCAGTGTATTCAGACCCATCTGTCCTATAGCCCAGTGACCACATAGCCATGTTCTCCAGTGCAGTCAGACCCATCTGTCCTATAGTCCAGTGACCACATAGCCATGTTCTCCAGTGTAGTCAGACCCATCTGTCTTATAGTCCAGTGACTACATAGCCATATTCTCCAGTGTAGTCAGACCCATCTGTCTTATAGCCCAGTGACCACAAAGCCATGTTCTCCAATGTCATCAGACCCATCTGTCTTATAGCCCAGTGACCACATAGCCATATTCTCCATTGTAGTCAGACCCATCTGTCATATAGCCCAGTGACTACATATCCATATTCACTGTTGTAGTCAGACTTATCTGTCCTATAGCCCAGTGACTACATAGTCATGTTCTCCAGTGTAGTCAGACCCATCTGTCTTATAGCCCAGTGACTACATAGCCATGTTCTCCAGTTTAGTCAGACCCATCTGTCTCATAGCCCAGTGACCACATAGCCATGTTCTCCAGTTTAGTCAGACCCATCTGTCTCATAGCCCAGTGACCACATAGCCATGTTCTCCAGTTTAGTCAGACCCATCTGTCCTATAGCCCAGTGACCACATAGCCATGTTCTCCAGTGTATTCAGACCCATCTGTCCTATAGCCCAGTGACCACATAGCCTTGTTCTCCAATGTCATCAGACCCATCTGTCCTATAGCCCAGTGACCACATAGCCATATGCACTGTTGTAGTCAGTCTTAAAGCCCAGTGACCACATAGCCATGTTCTCCAGTGTAGTCAGACCCATCTGTTATATAGCCCAGTGACCACATAGCCATGTTCTCCAGTGTAGTCAGACCCATAGACTCCTGGCATTGTGATAAAGATTATGGGCCCCTGTCCCTATGTTATAGATTATGGGCCCCTGGCCCTGGGATACAGATTATGGGCCCCTGGCCATGGCATGCGGAGGGCCAGCTCATCTTCCTTGCACATACATCACCTTGTATTAGAGTTAGATACACAGAGGTGATACGGAGATCTCATTACGTCTGGCCCATGACTGAATCTGTACGGGAGCGATGGATGTGCCAGGACGGTGACGAGAAGTTGACACAAGAGCTTTCCATCATTTCCCCATCAGTGACAGCTTCCTCCAGTGCCCAGATCCAAGAGGAACCTGCAGCTCTGTACACACAAGTCCCCGGGTGAGGGGCCCCAGGGCACAGCCTGCGGGGACCATGAGCTGAGCTACCGGCCAAAGTCATTTGTACCATCAACAGGAACTTTTCCTTATTAGTCACCGAAGCACAAAGTGTATTCTGTCCAAGGAGACGTGACAACAGAGGAGGAGAACGGTCCTCGTATCTACTGGTAGTCAAACCCATCTGTCCTGTAGCCCAGTGACCACATAGCCATGGTCACCAGTGTAGTCAGACCCATCTGTCCTATAGCCCAGTGACCACATAGCCATGTTCTCCAGTGTAATCAGACCCATCTGTCCTGTAGCCCAGTGACCACATAGCCATGTTCTCCAGTGTAGTCAGACCCATCTGTCCTATAGCCCAGTGACTATATAGCCATGTTCTCCAGTGTAGTCAGACCCATCTGTCCTATAGCCCAGTGACCACATAGCCATGTTCTCCAGTGTAGTCAGACCCATCTGTCCTATAGCCCAGTGACCACATAGCCATGTTCTCCAGTGTAGACAGACCCATCTCTCCTATAGCCCAGTGACTACATAGCCATGTTCTCCAGTGTAGTCAGACCCATCTGTCCTATAGTCCAGTGACCACATAGCCATGTTCTCCAGTATATTCAGACCCATCTGTCCTATAGCCCAGTGACCACATAGCCATGTTCTCCAGTGTAGTCAGACCCATCTGTCTTATAGTCCAAGCGGTCAAGAGCCAGTTTGTGCCCCGGACTCCAGTGTTGTGTATCCACCCTCACCTACTACCTGGGCAATAATAAGTATGTGTCACGACCTGAATATTTGTATAACATTTTTATGTGTTTCTGGTGGGGTTTGGTCTGGGGTCTTCTGGTGGTTTCCTTGCCATTGGACCATCTGTTTTGTATGTAATGTTTTGGCTTTCAGTATATGTTTGTGGTTCTCTGGATTGAGCCTCAGGTGTTGGTCGTTACCATTATCCTATGGGACGATTCTGGGGCCTGTATTAAGAGGAGGGCTGGCTTCCCCAGTTGCTGGTTTTTGTGGTTAACACCTAGAATTCGTTGCTCAGGGAGGAGAATTGGTTTGTGGAATAACAGCTGACTATGAAGTGGTGTGAGCGTGGCCTTGTGTGTGAGCGTGGCCTTGTGTGTGAGTCTGGTTTCCCCCTCCACACTTCTCCTCTGCCCTGTCCTCAGTCCTGGCACTATCTGGTTATTTGTGAGGTTTGGGTTCCAGTTTGTTTTGCCCCGGTCCTGTGTAACCCTTTCCTCACCTCTCCTCATTCTCTTGTTGTGTATTGTGTTGTGTTGCGTGTCTGTTGTCCAGCACATCCCATCCTGTGTGTTGTCTGCAGCTGCCCCTTGGTTTCTGTAGGGGTCCCCACCTTAGTATCCCCAGTCCCTCGCTCTCTTGTAGTTGTCGCCCTATCTGTTGGCTAGGCCTTCGTGTTAGAGAGCCAGGAGTTGTCGGGGCCAAGGCTAGCTTGGGTACAGCCGACCACCACCCGCAGGCAGGGCCTAGCTAGCCACCGTAGTGTCAGGGATAGTCTCCTACCCCTGTTCCCTTAGCAGTGCAGTCTGCAGTCCGGATTCTGGGTCTGGGCATAGACACGAAGGTGACAGTATGTGCCCCCTGCATTGTTTCTGGGATGTTGGCTCCGTACACTCTGTAGGCAGAACACCCAGGAGGACAAGCAGTCGGACAATCTTCCGCTTTGGCACAGATCAGGATCATCGTTTGCTGTTCTGACTTTAGGAAGTGAAAGATTTCATTTGCATTTTGGATCTTCCTGAAGTTTCTTCTCTGACTGGATAAATACTTGAGGATATCTCAGCTCTACACACAAGCAGACGGAGCCTGAGACATCACAACCTGCAAGGTACGCTCTGTTCTTCTCCATCAGTGGTGGTGGTGGTGTTGGGTTGTGGTGGGCAGAAGGTTAGGATTAGAGAAAGTCCAAGGGTGTAATAGGCCATGAGCGGAGGCGGTGAGGAGACACCAGGTGCCGCACATCATGGACATCTATCATAGGGGGGGGGGGGGGGAGAATATGAAGGATATCAGGACCTGTCCTATCACTCTATAGTATCAGATGACACGTCACATAGACATTACTTATTATATTCAATATAAAAAAAAAACAAAAAAACTTGCGAGTCTTCAGTAGGTGATACCTTTTTTAATGGCTAACTCATAATGATGACAGGATATAATGTTTCAAAGCTCTCGGCTTCTTCTTCACCTATATCTAAAAACTATTTCTGAAGGCTGTATATTTATGTACAACAGGAGACATAGGGATAGGATTTCAGGAGGGAGGGGGAAGAGGCTTATTACGATATTCATGTAAACAATTCACAGTTCCCAGGTTCGTTATCTTTATGGCTGTCTTAGTTCAGTGATTTGTATAGAATGACATGAACCCATGTGACACATTCATTCCATTATCCAGAGTGTTAAACAAGGTCATGCACCTGTACTCATAAATCCGTCTGTTTCCTTGATTTAAAATTCCCTCTTAAAATCAAAATTTTCATGTCATTGGTGATATTATGATCTTCCTGGCAGAAATGTTTTGGCACGGGAAGGTCCATTCTTTGTTGTTTAATTGTATGACGATGTGAATTAATTCTCATTCTGAGTTTCTGGCCGGTCTCTCCAACATACAGGTTATCAGTGGGACACTTGGTGCACATTATTACATACACTACATGCGGGGTGTTACAGGTGACCGTACCTGGGGTCTTATATTCCCTGTTAGTTTGGGATCTCTATCCTGTCGGTGGTCAGTATGTGCGGGCAGGTTTTGCTCCTTTTCTCTCCACATAGAAATGTTCCTGTGTTAGTTGGAGGTGACAGTGAGCTGCTAATAATCATATTCCTGAGGTTTGGTGGGTGTCTGTAGCACAGGAGAGGGGGGTCTGGAGATCTGGATATTAGACGGTGGTCTTTTTGCAGTAGTGGATGTAATCTGCGTGTGATTCCTCTCAGCGTCTCCAGGTGGGGGTTATATGTGACGACCAGGGGCCCCCGAGTGTTTTCCTGTTTGGTGTTGTATCTTAATAACTCTGATCTTGGTATTCTGGTGATTTGGTTATCAACTGTTCTTGGATGGTAACCCTGCCTCAAGAATGTGTTTTTGAGGCCTCCAAGTGTTTGTCTCTATCTGCAGGGTTTGAACATATGCGATGATATGGACAATGGAGTTCTTTATGTGTTTCGGATGAAAGCTTTCCCATCTTAGGTAGGTAGGGCGGTCAATCGGCTTCTGATACAGCGATGTCTCCAGGAAGTTTATTTCAGAGAAGGAGTGATTGAGCGTCAGGTTGATGGTGGGATGGAACTGGTGGAATTGTTCATGGAAGGTTTTCAGCTGTTGTTCACACCCGGTCCAAATGATTAGGATATCATCAATGAAACGGTAGTAGGCCAGAGGCCTTTCCTGTGCTATAGACAGCCAGTTTGTCAGGTTCACCACTGATTCAGCATTCATACCTTGCTTTTCCATGAAAAACTGGCAGGCGTTTACACCGCTCTGGTGTGGGATGTTGGAGTACAAGGATTCTACATCCATGGTGGCCAGGATGGTTCCTTATGGGAGGGGACCTATAGTGGACTGATTTATGAGTACAAGTACATGACCTTGTTTAACACTCTGGATAATGGAATGAATGTGTCACATGGGTTCATGTCATTCTATACAAATCACTGAACTAAGACAGCCATAAAGATAACGAACCTGGGAACTGTGAATTGTTTACATGAATATCGTAATAAGCCTCTTCCCCCTCCCTCCTGAAATCCTATCCCTATGTCTCCTGTTGTACATAAATATACAGCCTTCAGAAATAGTTTTTAGATATAGGTGAAGAAGAAGCCGAGAGCTTTGAAACGTTATATCCTGTCATCATTATGAGTTAGCCATTAAAAAAGGTATCACCTACTGAAGACTCGCAAGTTTTTTGTTATTTATATATTTCATACCCACTGGCTAACACGGTACAAAAACAAACATTTTCCTTATTATATTCAGTACAATTACTTCCTGGCGTCGTACGGATGGGATCAGCAGGGGTTAATAGGTACAGTCTGAACACGTGCAGACCACATTATTGGCTCCTCAGAGTCTCAGAGAACATGACATGGCGTCCAGATACCAAACCTCTATATAGTGTGTAGTATACAGTGTGTAGTATATAATGTATACAGTGTGTAGTATATAACGTATACAGTGTGTAGTATATAGTGTATACAGTGCATAGTATATAGTGTATACAGTGTGTAGTGTATACAGTGTGTAGTGTATAGTGTATACAGTGTGTAGTGTATAGTGTATACAGTGTGTAGTATATAGTGTATACAGTGTGTAGTGTATAGTGTATACAGTGTGTAGTGTATAGTGTATACAGTGTGTAGTATATAGTGTATACAGTGTATAGTATAGTGTAGTATATAGTGTAGAGTGTGTAGTCCATACACCAGGCCACTAGTACAAGGTATATAATATCACAGGCAGATTGTAGGGATGTTGTGCAGTTCACAGCGGTCGGCGCTCAGGGGTCACAGCGGTCGGCGCTCAGGGGTCGGCGCTCAGGGGTCACAGTGGTCGGTGCTCAGGAGTCTCCAGGCCTTTGTGTGACTTCAGTACAAATACAAATGAGCTTTATTAGCATCACTGAAGAAAAAACATGGTTGAGGGGTGATGGAAGGGGTTGGTACGGGGTGCGTGGTTTGGGGTCTCATCGTTCTTGTTTGGGACGTGTGGGTATGGGTGGGTGTGGGGTAGACGGGTGATGGGGGGGAGCCTACCGGTCTTTGGGTGGTGGGTGTAACAGTCCATCTGCGGCCCCAGGACATCACTGGTCTCTCACTCCTCATCTTCCAGGCTCTTCCTCACTTCTGTGACTCTTGTGGGTTTCTTGGCCATAACTTTGTCCCTGAGGATATTCCCGCGGTTTCCTATTGGGTTTCAGTTTGGACTCTGGGCTGCCCTTTAGCTTTAGCTTTAGCCTTCTAAAGTTTTAAAGTTTTATTAACCCAAGTTGGTCGATACCAGTCAGCCAGAATATATACATAAAGATATACGCTGGCGGTTACAAGCTTATACGGTTACAGAATGTATGTTATAGTGCAGTAAGATAAAACAGATTAAAGGATTAAAAGATTAGAAACAGAAACAGTCCTTAGGCACCCGGCAATTCCGCAGACAGTGCATGATACCCATAAGGCAAGAGATACAGTCCATGGTAGGGACACACGCAGCTCCCCAACATAACATTTAGCAACAAAGAGATTTTAGCCATACCGGTGTAAAAGTCCATAAAAAGGTCCATAGTCCATGATCAGATGGGAGTTACATCATATTCCTCATAATTCCAGAAGTCCATGGGCGTTAAAAGTCCATAAAAATTCATCCTTGTCCATAAATCCACGAGGGGTCAAGTTGCACATGGCTTTCTTTGTCTCTCAGCACATGGCCTCTTCTGCCCCCGCCCTGCCCCCCAGCAAGAGGGGAGGGGCCCACACACAGAGACACTGCTCACATGTGTACAGATGCAGGGTCAGAGGACAAGAACCCCGCTCCGCCCCAGGTCAACCTTCATATTGACCCTGGACTCCACCCTGTAATGACATCCTCAGGGCTTTAGGCCCACCTTCCACCTTAGCAATCAAATAACTATAAATGGTCTTAATTCCTCATCCCATGATTATACAGTCAAACCAGGGGCATGACGGGGTTCTCAGCAAGGTCACGACACATAGATAGCAAACATGATAACCCAATACCCTTTGAGGAACGAGAACTAGGTCTGGGCTCTTTCCAGGCTCGTAGGCTTATAGTTTTTGGGTTAAAAACATGTGTCTCGCTACTACGCACCGGAAGATGTAATTGTCATAATGGCAGCACCTTCCCTCGGAGAGATTATTATCAAAACCTATAACTCTTTGAAGTTACCTGAAGTGGAGACTGGTGCCGTTCAGTCTCAGAGAGTGTGTTTCAAGCCTTGAGTTGTAGCAAAGCCCCCTGCTGGGATAACAAGCTGGTATATATAGATATATATATAGTCCTAGGAGCCCTGACAGTGTCGTACACTATGTATTATAGATATATATAGTCCTAGGAGCCCTGACAGTGTCGTACACTATGTATTATAGATATATATAGTCCTAGGAGCCCTGACAGTGTCATACACTATGTATTATAGATATATATAGTCCTAGGAGCCCTGACAGTGTCATACACTATGTATTATAGATATATATATATAGTCCTAGGAGCCCTGACAGTGTCATACACTATGTATTATAGATATATATATAGTCCTAGGAGCCCTGACAGTGTCATACACTATGTATTATAGATATATATAGTCCTAGGAGCCCTGACAGTGTCATGCACTATGTATTATAGATATATATAGTCCTAGGAGCCCTGACAGTGTCATGCACTATGTATTATAGATATATATATATATAGTCCTAGGAGTCCTGACAGTGTCATACACTATGTATTATAGATATATATAGTCCTAGGAGCCCTGACAGTGTCATACACTATGTATTATAGATATATATAGTCCTAGGAGCCCTGACAGTGTCATACACTATGTATTATAGATATATATATATATAGTCCTAGGAGCCCTGACAGTGTCATACACTATGTATTATAGATATATATATATAGTCCTAGGAGCCCTGACAGTGTCATACACTATGTATTATAGATATATATAGTCCTAGGAGCCCTGACAGTGTCATACACTATGTATTATAGATATATATATAGTCCTAGGAGTCCTGACAGTGTCATACACTATGTATTATAGATATATATAGTCCTAGGAGCCCTGACAGTGTCATACACTATGTATTATAGATAGATATAGTCCTAGGAGCCCTGACAGTGTCATACACTATGTATTATAGATATATATAGTCCTAGGAGCCCTGACAGTGTCATACACTGTGTATTATAGATATATATAGTCCTAGGAGCCCTGACAGTGTCATACACTATGTATTATAGATATATATATAGTCCTAGGAGCCCTGACAGTGTCATACACTATGTATTATAGATATACAGTCCTATGAAAAAGTTTGGGCACCCCTATTAATCTTAATCATTTTTAGTTCTAAATATTTTGGTGTTTGCAGCAGCCATTTCAGTTTGATATATCTAATAACTGATGGACACAGTAATATTTCAGGATTGAAATGAGGTTTATTGTACTAACAGAAAATGTGCAATATGCATTAAACCAAAATTTGACCGGTGCAAAAGTATGGGCACCTCAACAGAAAAGTGACATTAATATTTAGTAGATCCTCCTTTTGCAAAGATAACAGCCTCTAGTCGCTTCCTGTAGCTTTTAATCAGTTCCTGGATCCTGGATGAAGGGATTTTGGACAATTTCTTTCTACAAAACAATTCGCGTTCAGGTCAGTTTGATGGTGGCCGAGCATGGACAGCCCGCTCTCAAATGATCTGAAAACAAAGATTGTTCAACATAGTTGTTCAGGGGAAGGAGACACAAAGTTGTCTCAGAGATTTAACCTGTCAGTTTCCACTGTGAGGAACATAGTAAGGAAATGGAAGAGCACAGGGACAGTTCTTGTTAAGCCCAGAAGTGGCAGGCCAAGAAAAATATCAGAAAGGCAGAGAAGAAGAATGGTGAGAACAGTCAAGGACAATCCACAGACACCTCCAAAGAGCTGCAGCATCATCTTGCTGCAGATGGTGTCACTGTGCATCGGTCAACTATACAGCGCACTTTGCACAAATAGAAGCTGTATGGGAGAGTGATGAGAAAGAAGCCGTTTCTGCACGTACGCCACAAATAGAGTCGCCTGAGGTATGAAAAAGCACATTTGGACAAGGCAGCTTCATTTTGGAAACAAAGATTGAGTTGTTTGGTTATAAAAAAAGGCGTTATGCATGGCGTCCAAAAAGAAACAGCATTCCAAGAAAAACACTTGCTACCCACTGTAAGATTTGGTGGAGCTTCCATCATGCTTTGGGGCTGTGTGGCCAATGCCGGCATCGGGAATCTTGTTAAAGTTGAGGGTCGCATGGATTCCACTCAGTATCAGCAGATTCTTGAGAATAATGTTCAAGAATCAGTGACGAAGTTGAAGTTACGCCGGGGATGGAAGTAGTGTAACAGACCCCCTTCTCATCAAACTAAAAAGTGACAGGTGCCCCGCCCCTTTTTTGATGTAACCACGCCCCTTTTATTATATGACCACGCCCCCTTTTATATGATTATTTTTGACGTCACTACGGCCATTTTATAATTACCCCCCCCCTCCCACACACACCCCTCCCCCCCCTCCCCCCCCAACCCCCTTTATAAATATGATGCTACGCCCCTTTTTATATAAGCTCTCCTTTTGCGCTGGCATAAATGATATTTCTTTGATAGAAAGGAATATCGTTCATTTCAGCGCAAAAGTGTCAGCCCCCTTTTTATATATGCTTCTCCTTTTGCACTAGCATGAATGATATTTCTTTAAGGAATATCACTCAGTCCATCGCAAAAGTGTCTATAGTTTTATTTAAGATAAATAATATACCTATTTATTGTTGATGTAAGCAGCTATGTACTTCAGCACCGCTACGTGGCGTCATGAGTCAAGCTCCTACACATCCACCCCAGAAGACGGCAAGACATATTGTGACATGGCCGTACAAAGTTCCCCTAATACAACTATGGACCGTGCTTCTGCGCAAGCGTGTAGCGCAAAAACATGTCTTGACATGTAGAGGACCTGGCCACAATGAGCGATTGGCATGACCGCGCATGGCTTTTCAGCAGAACTTATGGTACATTCTGCGTACGAGCAAAAACCACAAACTGGAGGGTATATTTAATTCGGCCATTGAGCTGAAAAACATGTTCCAGCCGGGAGGCTCTGTTATCTAATGTGACCTTATGTGACAATGAAAACATTTGAATGGTGTTTGAGAGCCTGGTAAACAGTTGAATGGTTTTGAGAGACCTAGTATCTAATGTAACCTTATGTGACAATGAAAACAATTGAATGGCCTGAGTGTCATGAACTCTTAAATACATACATTATGTGAGAAAACTAACAAACACAACACACAATAATTATTTAAAAAGGTTTATTCAGAATGTCACAGCACAATAAACTTAGTCAAATGAACAGGCTCTACAGACTTGATTATATACGAACATATTTTTTCCCATGCACACAACGCAATGTTTCAGATACGAAGTTGCTGACTAAAGAATCAATTTCTTTTTAAATCTGAATTAAAATGATTTAAAATGTCTCTAAATGGGACGCCCCTGCTAAGCCAATACAGTATGTATATGCAATAATGAGCGCAGTAAGCTGAGTCCACACTTTGTAGTTGCCGATCCTGATAAACGTAGCTGGCAGAATTCTGATGTAAGAAAGAAATAAATTCTTTAGGAAATACAGCGTTCGATGGAGCAATCCCATAACTGTCAAAGAATATCGCCTTTTTCCCGTCACATAGTACAATTAAGATCCAGTGGGTTCCCGGACGAGTAGAATCATCGGCATTGACAACAAATGCAGCGGGGTGGTCTTGTATTCTGTATTGTGGTAAGAAGTCGCACGGAAATACGCCGTAAAATATTGTCTGTGTGTAGGGGGTCTGAATTCAGAATATTTGTAATCTGTAAAGTATTCATCATCGGTAGCTGTTGTACAATTTCTTCTGATAGATGGAACAAATTTTCTTGCAAAATCCAGATTTCAGTTTTTTCAGTTTTATTTATTCTTAATAATCTAATATCATGAAAATATCACTTCACGTTTATGGGAGATTTGAAGAATGTCAGAGTTCACAGCGTATACAATCATGTTTAGCGTATGAGGCGTTGGAACTGCGAACCTTATTTCAGCACGCAGGTTCCCCGTTTTAACTAGGGAGAAATGGCCTCCGGGTTCTTGGTCAGGTGTTAGATCAAAAGCAAATAATGTATACCCGTTCAGGAATTCTTCACGATCTATGGATAATCCGCTGTCCGATTTCTGTTTGCCAGCGATGTGCACAAGTGCCATATACTCTCTTACAGCCTGCTCAGAGGCCATGTCACAATATGTCTTGCCGTCTTCTGGGGTGGATGTGTAGGAGCTTGACTCATGACGCCACGTAGCGGTGCTGAAGTACATAGCTGCTTACATCAACAATAAATAGGTATATTATTTATCTTAAATAAAACTATAGACACTTTTGCGATGGACTGAGTGATATTCCTTAAAGAAATATCATATGCTAGCAGTGCAAAAGGAGAAGCATATATAAAAAGGGGGCTGACACTTTTGCGCTGAAAATGAACGATATTCCTTTCTATCAAAGAAATATCATTTATGCCAGCGCAAAAGGAGAGCTTATATAAAAAGGGGCGTAGCATCAATTTATAAAGGGGGGTTGGGGGGGGAGGGGGGGGAGGGGGGTGTGTGGTGGGAGGGGGGGGTAATTATAAAATGGCCGTAGTGACGTCAAAGATAATCATATAAAAGGGGGGCGTGGTCATATAATAAAAAGGGGGCGTGGTTACATCAAAAAGGGGCGGGGCACCTGTCACTTTTTAGTTTGACGAGAAGGGGGGTCTGTTACACTACTGATGGATATTTCAGCAAGAACAATGATCCAAAACACCAAAGCTCCAAATCCTCAGGCATTCATGCACAGGAACAATTACAATGTTCTGGAATGGCCATCCCAGTCCCCAGACCTGAATATCATTGAACATCTGTGGGAGGATTGGAAGCGGGGCTGTCCATGCTCGGCGACCATCTAACTTAACTGAACTTGAATTGTTTGTCCAAAATACCTTTATCCAGGATCCAGGAACTGATTAAAAGCTACAGGAAGCGACTAGAGGCTGTTATCTTTGCAAAAGGAGGATCTACTAAATATTAATGTCACTTTTCTGTTGAGGTGCCCATACTTTTGCACCGGTTCCAAATTTTGGTTTAATGCATATTGCACATTTTCTGTTAGTACAATAAACCTCATTTCAATCCTGAAATATTACTGTGTCCATCAGTTATTAGATATATCAAACTGAAATGGCTGCTGCAAACACCAAAATATTTAGAACTAAAAATGATTAGGATTAATAGGGGTGCCCAAACTTTTTCATAGGACTGTATATAGTCCTAGGAGCCCTGAGAGTGTCATACACTATGTATTATAGATATATATAGTCCTAGGAGCCCTGGCAGTGTCATACACTATGTATTATAGATATATATATATAGTCCTAGGAGCCCTGACAGTGTCATACACTATGTATTATAGATATATATAGTCCTAGGAGCCCTGACAGTGTCATACACTATGTATTATAGATATATATAGTCCTAGGAGTCCTGACAGTGTCATACACTATGTATTATAGATATATATAGTCCTAGGAGGCCCTGACAGTGTCATACACTATGTATTATAGATATATATAGTCCTAGGAGCCCTGACAGTGTCATACACTATGTATTATAGATATATATAGTCCTAGGAGCCCTGACAGTGTCATACACTATGTATTATAGATATATATAGTCCTAGGAGCCCTGACAGTGTCATACACTATGTATTATAGATATATATAGTCCTAGGAGCCCTGACAGTGTCATACACTATGTACTATAGATATATATAGTCCTAGGAGCCCTGACAGTGTCATACACTATGTATTATAGATATATATATAGTCCTAGGAGCCCTGACAGTGTCATACACTATGTATTATAGATATATATATATAGTCCTAGGAGCCCTGACAGTGTCATACACTATGTATTATAGATATATATATATAGTCCTAGGAGCCCTGACAGTGTCATACACTATGTATTATAGACATATATAGTCAAAGGAGCCCTGACAGTGTCATACACTATGTATTATAGATATATATAGTCCTAGGAGTCCTGACAGTGTCATACACTATGTATTATAGATATATATATAGTCCTAGGAGTCCTGACAGTGTCATACACTATGTATTATAGATATATATATAGTCCTAGGAGTCCTGACAGTGTCATACACTATGTATTATAGATATATATATAGTCCTAGGAGTCCTGACAGTGTCATACACTATGTATTATAAATATATATAGTCCTAGGAGCCCTGACAGTGTCATACACTATGTATTATAGATATATAGTCCTAGGAGCCCTGACAGTGTCATACACTATGTATTATAGACATATATATAGTCCTAGGAGTCCTGACAGTGTCATACACTATGTATTATAGATATATATAGTCCTAGGAGCCCTGACAGTGTCATACACTATGTATTATATATATATATATACTATATATATATATATATATATATATATATATATATATATAGTCCTAGGAGTCCTGACAGTGTCATACACTATGTATTATAGATATATATATAGTCCTAGGAGCCCTGACAGTGTCATACACTATGTACTATAGATATATATAGTCCTAGGAGCCCTGACAGTGTCATACACTATGTATTATAGATATACATAGTCCCTAGGAGCCCTGACAGTGTCATACACTATGTATTATAGATATATATAGTCCTAGGAGCCCTGACAGTGTCATACACTATGTATTATAGATATATATAGTCAAAGGAGCCCTGACAGTGTCATACACTATGTATTATAGATATAAATAGTCCTAGGAGTCCTGACAGTGTCATACACTATGTATTATAGATATATACAGTCCTAGGAGCCCCTGACAGTGTCATACACTATGTATTATAGATATATAGTCCTAGGAGCCCTGACAGTGTCATACACTATGTATTATAGATATATAGTCCTAGGAGCCCTGACAGTGTCATACACTATGTATTATAGATATATAGTCCTAGGAGCCCTGACAGTGTCATACACTATGTATTATAGATATATATAGTCCTAGGAGCCCTGACAGTGTCATACACTATGTATTATAGATATATATAGTCCTAGGAGCCCTGACAGTGTCATACACTATGTATTATAGATATATATAGTCAAAGGAGCCCTGACAGTGTCATACACTATGTATTATAGATATAAATAGTCCTAGGAGTCCTGACAGTGTCATACACTATGTATTATAGATATATACAGTCCTAGGAGCCCTGACAGTGTCATACACTATGTATTATAGATATATAGTCCTAGGAGCCCTGACAGTGTCATACACTATGTATTATAGATATATATAGTCCTAGGAGCCCTGACAGTGTCATACACTATGTATTATATATAATATATAGTCCTAGGAGTCCTGACAGTGTCATACACTATGTATTATAGATATATATAGTCCTAGGAGCCCTGACAGTGTCATACACTATGTATTATAGATATATATAGTCCTAGGAGTCCTGACAGTGTCATACACTATGTATTATAGATATATATAGTCCTAGGAGTCCTGACAGTGTCATACACTATGTATTATAGATATATATAGTCCTAGGAGCCCTGACAGTGTCATACACTATGTATTATAGATATATATAGTCCTAGGAGCCCTGACAGTGTCATACACTATGTATTATAGATATATATAGTCCTAGGAGTCCTGACAGTGTCATACACTATGTATTATAGATATATATAGTCAAAGGAGCCCTGACAGTGTCATACACTATGTATTATAGATATATATAGTCAAAGGAGCCCTGACAGTGTCATACACTATGTATTATAGATATATATAGTCCTAGGAGTCCTGACAGTGTCATACACTATGTATTATAGATATATATAGTCCTAGGAGCCCTGACAGTGTCATACACTATGTATTATAGATATATAGTCCTAGGAGCCCTGACAGTGTCATACACTATGTATTATAGACATATATATAGTCCTAGGAGTCCTGACAGTGTCATACACTATGTATTATAGATATATATAGTCCTAGGAGCCCTGACAGTGTCATACACTATGTATTATATATATATATATAGTCCTAGGAGTCCTGACAGTGTCATACACTATGTATTATAGATATATATATAGTCCTAGGAGCCCTGACAGTGTCATACACTATGTACTATAGATATATATAGTCCTAGGAGCCCTGACAGTGTCATACACTATGTATTATAGATATACATAGTCCTAGGAGCCCCTGACAGTGTCATACACTATGTATTATAGATATATATAGTCCTAGGAGCCCTGACAGTGTCATACACTATGTATTATAGAATATATATAGTCAAAGGAGCCCTGACAGTGTCATACACTATGTATTATAGATATAAATAGTCCTAGGAGTCCTGACAGTGTCATACACTATGTATTATAGATATATACAGTCCTAGGAGCCCTGACAGTGTCATACACTATGTATTATAGATATATAGTCCTAGGAGCCCTGACAGTGTCATACACTATGTATTATAGATATACACTCACCGGCCACTTTATTAGGTACACCATGCTAGTAACGGGTTGGACCCCCTTTTGCCTTCAGAACTGCCTCAATTCTTGGTGGCATAGATACAACAAGGTGCTGGAAGCATTCCTCAGAGATTTTGGTCCATATTGACATGATGGCATCACACAGTTGCCGCAGATTTGTCGGCTGCACATCCATGATGCGAATCTCCCGTTCCACCACATCCCAAAGATGCTCCTCTATTGGATTGAGATCTGGTGACTGTGGAGGCCATTGGAGTACAGTGAACTCATTGTCATGTTCAAGAAACCAGTCTGAGATGATTCCAGCTTTATGACATGGCATTGCATTATCCTGCTGAAAGTAGCCATCAGATGTTGGGTACATTGTGCTCATAAAGGGATGGACATGGTCAGCAACAATACTCAGGTAGGCTTTGGGCGTTGCAACGATGCTCAATTGGTACCAAGGGGCCCAAAGAGTGCCAAGAAAATATTCCCCACAAGCCATGACACCACCACCACCAGCCTGAACCGTTACCGATACAAGGCAGGATGGATCCATGCTTTCATGTTGTTGACGCCAAATTCTGACCCTGCCATCCGAATGTCGCAGCAGAAATCGAGACTCATCAGACCAGGCAACGTTTTTCCAATCTTCAATTGTCCAATTTCGATGAGCTTGTGCAAATTGTAGCCTCAGTTTCCTGTTCTTAGCTGAAAGGAGTGGCCCCCGGTGTGGTCTTCTGCTGCTGTAGCCCATCTGTAGCCTCAAAGTTGGACGTACTGTGCGGCGTTCAGAGATGCCTCTTCTGGCTACCTTGGTTGTAACGGGCGGCTATTTGAGTCACTGTTGCCTTTCTATCAGCTGGAACCAGTCTGGCCATTCTCCTCTGACCTCTGGCATCAACAACGCATTTCCGCCCTCCACAGAACTGCCGCTCACTGGATGTTTTTTCTTTTTCGGACCATTCTCTGTAAACCCTAGAGATGGTTGTGCGTGAAAATCCCAGTAGATCAGCAGTTTCTGAAATACTCAGACCAGCCCTTCTGGCACCAACAACCATGCCACGTTCAAAGGCACTCAAATCACCTTTCTTCCCCCCCATACTGATGCTCGGTTTGAACTGCAGGAGATTGTCTTGACCATATCTACATGCCGAAATGCACTGAGTTGCCGCCATGTGATTGGCTGATTAGAAATTAAGTGTTAACGAGCAGTTGGACAGTTGTACCTAATAAAGTGGCCGGTGAGTGTATATAGTCCTAGGAGCCCTGACAGTGTTATACACTATGTTTTATAGATATAAATAGTCCTAGGAGTCCTGACAGTGTCATACACTATGTATTATAGATATATATAGTCCTAGGAGCCCTGACAGTGTCATACACTATGTATTATAGATATATATAGTCCTAGGAGCCCTGACAGTGTCATACACTATGTATTATAGATATATATAGTCCTAGGAGCCCTGACAGTGTCATACACTATGTATTATAGATATATATATAGTCCTAGGAGCCCTGACAGTGTCATACACTATGTATTATAGATATATATAGTCCTAGGAGCCCTGAAAGTGTCATACACTATGTATTATAGATATATATATAGTCCTAGGGAGCCCTGACAGTGTCATACACTATGTATTATAGATATATATAGTCCTAGGAGCCCTGACAGTGTCATACACTATGTATTATAGATATAAATAGTCCTAGGAGCCCTGACAGTGTCATACACTATGTATTATAGATATATATAGTCCTAGGAGTCCTGACAGTGTCATACACTATGTATTATAGATATATATAGTCCTAGGAGCCCTGACAGTGTCATACACTATGTATTATAGATATATATAGTCCTAGGAGCCCTGACAGTGTCATACACTATGTATTATAGATATATATAGTCCTAGGAGCCCTGACAGTGTCATACACTATGTATTATAGATATATATAGTCCTAGGAGTCCTGACAGTGTCATACACTATGTATTATAGATATATATAGTCCTAGGAGCCCTGACAGTGTCATACACTATGTATTATATATATATATATAGTCCTAGGAGTCCTGACAGTGTCATACACTATGTATTATAGATATATATAGTCCTAAGGAGTCCTGACAGTGTCATACACTATGTATTATAGATATATATAGTCCTAGGAGCCCTGACAGTGTCATACACTATGTATTATAGATATATATAGTCCTAGGAGTCCTGACAGTGTCATACACTATGTATTATAGATATATATAGTCCTAGGAGCCCTGACAGTGTCATACACTATGTACTATAGATATAATATAGTCCTAGGAGTCCTGACAGTGTCATACACTATGTATTATAGATTATATATAGTCCTAGGAGTCCCTGACAGTGTCATACACTATGTATTATAGATATATATAGTCCTAGGAGCCCTGACAGTGTCATACACTATGTATTATAGATATATATAGTCCTAGGAGTCCTGACAGTGTCATACACTATGTATTATAGATATATATAGTCCTAGGAGTCCTGACAGCGTCATACACTATGTATTATAGATATATATAGTCCTAGGAGCCCTGACCGTGTCATACACTATGTATTATAGATATATATAGTCCTAGGAGTCCTGACAGTGTCATACACTATGTATTATAGATATATATATATAGTCCTAGGAGCCCTGACAGTGTCATACACTATGTATTATAGATATATATAGTCCTAGGAGCCCTGACAGTGTTATACACTATGTATTATAGATATATATAGTCCTAGGAGCCCTGACAGTGTCATACACTATGTATTATAGATATATATATATAGTCCTAGGAGCCCTGACAGTGTCATACACTATGTATTATAGATATATATAGTCCTAGGAGAGCCCTGACAGTGTCAGTACACTAGTGTATTATAGATATATATAGTCCTAGGAGCCCTGACAGTGTCATACACTATGTTTTATAGATATTAAATAGTCCTAGGAGTCCTGACAGTGTCATACACTATGTTTTTATAGATATAAATAGTCCCTAGGAGCCCTGACAGTGTCATACACTATGTATTATATATATATATATAGGTCCTAGGAGTCCTGACAGTGTCATACACTATGTTTTTTATAGATATATATAGTCCTAGGAGTCCTGACAGTGTCATACACTATGTATTATAGATATATATATAGTCCTAGGGAGTCCTGACAGTGAGATATATATAGTCCTAGGAGCCCTGACAGTGTTATACACTATGTATTATAGATATAAATAGTCCTAGGAGCCCTGACAGTGTCATACACTATGTATTATAGATATATATATATATAGTCCTAGGAGCCCTGACAGTGTCATACACTATGTATTATAGATATATATATAGTCCTAGGAGCCCTGACAGTGTCATACACTATGTATTATAGATATATATATAGTCCTAGGAGCCCTGACAGTGTCATACACTATGTATTATAGATATATATATATAGTCCTAGGAGTCCTGACAGTGTCATACACTATGTATTATAGATATATATAGTCCTAGGAGCCCTGACAGTGTCATACACTATGTATTATAGATATATATATAGTCCTAGGAGCCCTGACAGTGTCATACACTATTTATTATAGATATATATAATCCTAGGAGCCCTGACAGTGTCATACACTATGTATTATAGATATATATAGTCCTAGGAGCCCTGACAGTGTCATACACTATGTATTATAGATATATATAGTCCTAGGAGCCCTGACAGTGTCATACGCTATGTATTATAGATATATATAGTCCTAGGAGTCCTGACAGTGTCATACACTATGTATTATAGATATATATAGTCCTAGGAGCCCTGACAGTGTCATACACTATGTATTATAGATATATATATATATAGTCCTAGGAGCCCTGACAGTGTCATACACTATGTATTATAGATATATATAGTCCTAGGAGCCCTGACAGTGTCATACACTATGTATTATAGATATATATAGTCCTAGGAGCCCTGACAGTGTCATACACTATGTTTTATAGATATAAATAGTCCTAGGAGTCCTGACAGTGTCATACACTATGTTTTATAGATATAAATAGTCCTAGGAGCCCTGACAGTGTCATACACTATGTATTATATATATATATATATAGTCCTAGGAGTCCTGACAGTGTCATACACTATGTTTTATAGATATATATAGTCCTAGGAGTCCTGACAGTGTCATACACTATGTATTATAGATATATATATAGTCCTAGGAGTCCTGACAGTGTCATACACTATGTATTATAGATATATATAGTCCTAGGAGCCCTGACAGTGTTATACACTATGTATTATAGATATAAATAGTCCTAGGAGCCCTGACAGTGTCATACACTATGTATTATAGATATATATATATAGTCCTAGGAGCCCTGACAGTGTCATACACTATGTATTATAGATATATATATAGTCCTAGGAGCCCTGACAGTGTCATACACTATGTATTATAGATATATATATAGTCCTAGGAGCCCTGACAGTGTCATACACTATGTATTATAGATATATATATAGTCCTAGGAGTCCTGACAGTGTCATACACTATGTATTATAGATATATATAGTCCTAGGAGCCCTGACAGTGTCATACACTATGTATTATAGATATATATATAGTCCTAGGAGCCCTGACAGTGTCATACACTATTTATTATAGATATATATAATCCTAGGAGCCCTGACAGTGTCATACACTATGTATTATAGATATATATAGTCCTAGGAGCCCTGACAGTGTCATACACTATGTATTATAGATATATATAGTCCTAGGAGCCCTGACAGTGTCATACACTATGTATTATAGATATATATAGTCCTAGGAGCCCTGACAGTGTCATACGCTATGTATTATAGATATATATATAGTCCTAGGAGCCCTGACAGTGTCATACACTATGTATTATAGATATATATAGTCCTAGGAGCCCTGACAGTGTCATACACTATGTATTATAGATATATATAGTCCTAGGAGCCCTGACAGTGTCATACACTATGTATCCTATTAATATTATAAATGTGAAAGTTTGTGAGTTTGGATGTTTGTGGGTTTGTGTGTTCGGATGTTTGTTAGTCAATCACGCAAAACCCGCTTGACCGATTTGGCTGAAATTTTCCACAAACATATTTAATACACCCCATTGCGCAATAGGCTACTTTTCGTCACAATAGCACACATACGTTTTTTCCAGGACCCCCACAAACCCCAAACTCACACCACTATCTCTGCAATCTCACACACTTTGGACCCCGATTTGGCTGAAATTTTCCACAAACATAGTCCCTACACTCGATTGCGCAATAGGCTACTTTTCGTCACAATAGCGCACATACGTTTTTCCCAGGACCCTTTGGATGTTCGGATGTTTGGCGGTCAATCACGCAAAAACCGCTCCACCGATTTGGCTGAAATTTTCCACAAACATAGTCCCTACACTCGATTGCGCAATAGGCTACTTTTTGTTACAATAGCGCACATATGTTTTTCCCAGGACCCCCACAAAACCCAAACTCACATCACTATCTCTGCAATCTCACACACTTTGGACCATAGCAAGCCACAAAATTCATATTACCCCCTACAGCAGAGGTCAGCAACCCTTGGCACACATGCCAAGAGTGGCACTCCTGCCATATTTCACTGGCACACCAGCAGCACAGGACCTGCAAGAGTTACATGAAGTCTGAGTCTCTTCAGTGCTGTGCTAGAGCTGAGGCATAAGGACACTCCCCTGTGAGAAGGGTGCAGGAAACCCAGGGGGTGGAGCTTAATCGCTCAGGTCTCTGCCTGCTATAGTGATGGCTCCTGCCCAAGCTGCTAGCAAACTGAAAGGAAGAAACACACAGCTCCCTTCCTTTACTTCCTATTCTCATTAATGTCAGCCATTTGGGGTTATTAGTAGAGATGAGCGAACACTAAAATGTTCAAGGTTCGAAATTCGATTCGAACAGCCGCTCACTGTTCGAGTGTTCGAATGGGTTTCGAACCCCATTATAGTCTATGGGGAACATAAACTCGTTAAGGGGGAAACCCAAATTCGTGTCTGGAGGGTCACCAAGTCCACTATGACACCCCAGGAAATGATACCAACACCCTGGAATGACACTGGGACAGCAGGGGAAGCATGTCTGGGGGCATAAAAGTCACTTTATTTCATGGAAATCCCTGTCAGTTTGCGATTTTCGCAAGCTAACTTTTCCCCATAGAAATGCATTGGCCAGTGCTGATTGGCCAGAGTACGGAATTCGACCAATCAGCGCTGGCTCTGCTGGAGGAGGCGGAGTCTAAGATCGCTCCACACCAGTCTCCATTCAGGTCCGACCTTAGACTCCGCCTCCTCCGGCAGAGCCAGCGCTGATTGGCCGAAGGCTGGCCAATGCATTCCTATGCGAATGCAGAGACTTAGCAGTGCTGAGTCAGTTCTGCTCAACTACACATCTGATGCACACTCGGCACTGCTACATCAGATGTAGCAATCTGATGTAGCAGAGCCGAGGGTGCACTAGAACCCCTGTGCAAACTCAGTTCACGCTAATAGAATGCATTGGCCAGCGCTGATTGGCCAATGCATTCTATTAGCCCGATGAAGTAGAGCTGAATGTGTGTGCTAAGCACACACATTCAGCACTGCTTCATCACGCCAATACAATGCATTAGCCAGTGCTGATTGGCCAGAGTACGGAATTCGGCCAATCAGCGCTGGCTCTGCTGGAGGAGGCGGAGTCTAAGGTCGGACCTGAATGGAGACTGGTGTGGAGCAATCTTAGACTCCGCCTCCTCCAGCAGAGCCAGCGCTGATTGGCCGAATTCCGTACTCTGGCCAATCAGCACTGGCTAATGCATTCTATTAGCTTGATGAAGCAGAGTGTGCACAAGGGTTCAAGCGCACCCTCGGCTCTGATGTAGCAGAGCCGAGGGTGCGCTTGAACCCTTGTGCAACCTCGGCTCTGCTACATCAGAGCCGAGGGTGCGCTTGAACCCTTGTGCAGCCTCGGCTCTGCTACATCAGAGCCGAGGGTGCGCTTGAACCCTTGTGCACACTCTGCTTCATCAAGCTAATAGAATGCATTGGCCAGCACTGATTGGCCAGAGTACGGAATTCGGCCAATCAGCGCTGGCCAATGCATCCCTATGGGAAAAAGTTTATCTCACAAAAATCACAATTACACACCCGATAGAGCCCCAAAAAGTTATTTTTAATAACATTCCCCCTAAATAAAGGTCCTCCCTAGCTATCCCTGCCTGTACAGCTATCCCTGTCTCATAGTCACACAGTTCACATTCTCATATGACCCGGATTTGAAATCCACTATTCGTCTAAAATGGAGGTCACCTGATTTCGGCAGCCAATGACTTTTTCCAATTTTTTTCAATGCCCCCGGTGTCGTAGTTCCTGTCCCACCTCCCCTGCGCTGTTATTGGTGCCAAAAAGGCGCCAGGGAAGGTGGGAGGGGAATCGAATTTTGGCGCACTTTACCACGCGGTGTTCGATTCGAACATGGCGAACACTCTGATATCCGATCGAACATGTGTTCCATAGAACACTGTTCGCTCATCTCTAGTTATTAGTTTAGTGTTAGTAACTCCATGTGCCTCACATTAATAGGAATAACCCCCATCATGTCCCTCATATTAACCCCTGTGTGCCCCATATAAAGGTTACTAATATGTGAGACATATGGAGGGACTAATAAAAGACCTCAGTAATGAAGATACTTAATTATTACCTCCAAGTCTCTCACATATCAGTAACTAGAGATGAGCGAGTATTGTTGGGATCAGCCGATCCAAACAGCACGCTCCATAGAAATGAATGGATGCACCTGGTACTTCCGTTTGGACGTAGCTGACGTGCTTAACCCCCCGCTTGCCGGCTACGTCCATTCATTTCTATGCGAGCGTGATAGAGATGAGTGAGTGCTGTTCGGATCGGCTGATCCCAACAGTACTCGCTCATCTCTATCAGTAACTCTTACACTGGGGTTAATGTGAGGGACATGATGGGGTTAATTGCTATTAATAAGAGGCACATGGAGTTACTAAACTGTCCTGCACAGGGCCAGACTTTATGTGGCTGCTCCAGAGTATCCTGTGCCCCAAACTTACATGTACTGGCGGAGAATAACAAATCATACAATGTCGTATATCAAAGTATATTAACCTGAAATACCTCTGTCCCAAAGTCACCATGTACAGTTTATACCAACACCGTATATATAGCGGCTGAAATACAAATTACATTCAACACAAAAGTCTCATGTGCTCTCAGAATTACAGCAACAACAAGATACACAGTTACATTTTATATCCCATACCTTATACACAGTACGAAAACCTTACCCGCACCTGTATATACCCACTGCTACAATCACCGCAGACCAAGTCACGGGTACCAGCTAGTATATATATAGTCCTAGGAGCCCTGACAGTGTCATACACTATGTATTATAGATATATATAGTCCTAGGAGCCCTGACAGTGTCATACACTATGTATTATAGATATATATATATAGTCCTAGGAGCCCTGACAGTGTCATACACTATGTATTATAGATATATATAGTCCTAGGAGCCCTGACAGTGTCATACACTATGTATTATAGATATATATATAGTCCTAGGAGCCCTGACAGTGTCATACACTATGTATTATAGATATATATATAGTCCTAGGAGCCCTGACAGTGTCATACACTATGTATTATAGATATATATAGTCCTAGGAGCCCCTACAGTGTCATACACTATGTATTATAGATACATATAGTCCTAGGAGCCCTGACAGTGTCATACATTATGTATTATAGATATATATAGTCCTAGGAGCCCTGACAGTGTCATACACTATGTATTATAGATATATATAGTCCTAGGAGTCCTGACAGTGTCATACACTATGTATTATAGATATATATATATAGTCCTAGGAGCCCTGACAGTGTCATACACTATGTATTATAGATATATATAGTCCTAGGAGCCCTGACAGTGTCATACACTATGTATTATAGATATATATAGTCCTAGGAGTCCTGACAGTGTCATACACTATGTATTATAGATATATATAGTCCTAGGAGCCCTGACAGTGTCATACACTATGTATTACTATACTATACTATACTATGATACTATGTATCTCCTGTCCCAATCTGGCCACCAGTCACTATAATGATACCCTCAAAAATGCATTGGATGAGGTTGCTCCCCCCTCCACTCGTAAAGTCCCACATAGGAGGCATCAGCCCTGGCACACGCCACAGACACGATTTCTTCAGCGCTGCTCTAGGTGTGCCGAACGTCTATGGAGAAAATCACGCTCACCTGCAGATTTCCTCCACTTCAAGTTTATGCTTAAAACATATAGCTCTGCCCTTTACCTTGCCAAACAAGACTATTTCACCGCCTCATCTCTTCTCTCTCCAGCAACCCTAAAAGGCTTTTTGAAACCTTTCACTCCTTACTCACACCCAAGGTGCAGACGCCATTCACAGACCTTAGTGCTGATGACCTGGCCATGTATTTCCATGATAAAATTGATAAGATCCATCAGGAAATTACTGCCCAAGCCCCAGGTGGCATTGACTCCCACACCTACGATAGTACTGATCCCCTCACCAGCCGCACTTCAGACTGTCCATTCTCATCTTTTGAACCTGTCACAGAAGAGGAAGTTTCCCAGCTACTTTCTTCATCTCGCCCCACAACCTGCAGTAGTGACCCCTTCCCCTCACACCTTCTCCAATCTCTGTCCCCTGCTGTCACTACTTACCTTACTAAAATATTTAACCTCTCTCTCTCTTCTGGAATCTTCCCATCCTCCTTCAAGCATGCTGTTATAATCCCGCTACTGAAAAAACCCTCCCTGGACCCATCCTGTGCTGCTAACTATCGACCCGTCTCTAACCTCCCCTTCATCTCTAAACTTTTGGAACGCCTGGTTTATTCTCGGTTAATCCGTTATCTCTCTGCTAACTCTCTGCTTGACCCCTTACAATCTGGTTTCCGCGCTCTGCACTCTACTGAAACAGCTCTCACAAAAGTCTCTAATGATCTACTAAAGGCTAAATCCAATGGTGACTTCTCTCTTCTTATTCTTCTGGACCTCTCTGCAGCTTTTGACACTGTTGACCATCATCTCCTCCTCACTCTGCTCCGCTCAGTTGGCCTCAATGACACTGCGCTCTCCTGGTTCTCCTCTTATCTCTCAGGCCGCACTTTCAGTCTATCATTTGCGGGCTCTGTTTCCTCCCCTCTTTCCCTTGCTGTTGGGGTTCCTCAGGGCTCGGTCCTCGGCCCCCTGCTCTTTTCTCTCTACACAGCCCCCATTGGACAAACCATCGCCAGATTTGGCTTCAGGTACCATCTTTATGCTGATGACACCCAATTATACACATCTTCCCGTGACATCACCCCTGCACTCATTCAGAACACCAGTGACTGTCTCTCTGCTGTCTCTAATATCATGTCCTCGCTCTATCTGACACTAAATCTCTCTAAGACTGAACTACTACTGTTTCCACCATCTAACAGATCTGTCCCTGATATATCCATTGCAGTCTCAGGCCTTACTATAACTCCTAGGCAGTAGGCCCGCTGCCTCGGGGTCATGTGTGACGCAGACCTTTCCTTCACCCCTCATATTGAATCACTCGCACGTTCATGTCACCTCCACCTCAAAAACATCTCCAGAATACGCCCTTTCCTTACCAGAGATACACTAAAGACACTTACTGTCTCTCTGATTCATTCTCGCCTTGTCTACTGTAACTCCTTACTAATCCGTCTTCCCCTCACTAAACTCTCCCCTCTACAATCTATTCTGAATGCAGCGGCCAGGCTCATCTATCAGGCTAGACGCTACAGCGATGCCTCCGGTCTGTGCCAGTCGCTACATTGGCTGCCTATTCATTATAGAATAAAATATAAAGTTATTACTCTCATCCACAAGGCTCTCCATAATGCCGCACCTCCCTACATTTCTTCCCTCATCTCTGTCTACCGCCCAACCCGTGCTCTCCGCTCACTCAATGACCTAACACTTCCATCCTCTATTATCAGAACCTCCCCCGCTCGTATACAAGACTTCTCCCGAGCTGCACCACTTCTCTGGAATGCTCTACCCCGGACAATCAGATTAACTCCCAACTTCTACAGTTTCAAACGCAAACTAAAGACGCATCTTTTCAGACAGGCCTATCACAATTCCTAATGCACAAAATTGTCTGAACACTGTATAAGCAATGCCGCCCCTGCTACCTCTTGTGTCACCCTCTCTACCTCATAGATTGTAAGCTCTTTTGAGCAGGGCCCTCAGTCCCATTGTGTGAAATGACGTTCTTTGTTATGTATGTCTGTATCTGAACCCTATAAATTGTACAGCGCTGCGGAATATGTTGGCGCTATATAATAAATGAATAATATTATTATTATTATTATTATAGATATATATAGTCCTAGGAGTCCTGACAGTCTCATACACTATGTAATATATAGTCCTAGGAGCCCTGACAGTGTCATACACTATGTATTATAGATATATATAGTCCTAGGAGCCCTGACAGTATCATACACTATGTATTATAGATATATATAGTCCTAGGAGCCCTGACAGTGTCATACACTATGTATTATAGATATAAATAGTCCTAGGAGTCCTGACAGTGTCATACACTATGTATTATAGATATATATAGTCCTAGGAGCCCTGACCGTGTCATACACTATGTATTATAGATATATATAGTCCTAGGAGCCCTGACAGTGTCATACACTATGTATTATAGATATATATAGTCCTAGGAGCCCTGACAGTGTCATACACTATGTATTATAGATATATATATATATAGTCCTAGGAGTCCTGACAGTGTCATACACTATGTATTATAGATATATATAGTCCTAGGAGTCCTGACAGTGTCATACACTATGTATTATAGATATATATAGTCCTAGGAGTCCTGACAGTGTCATACACTATGTATTATAGATATATATAGTCCTAGGAGTCCTGACAGTGTCATACACTATGTATTATAGATATATATAGTCCTAGGAGTCCTGACAGTGTCATACACTATGTATTATAGATATATATAGTCCTAGGAGCCTTGACAGTGTCATACACTATGTATTATAGATATATATATATATAGTCCTAGGAGTCCTGACAGTGTCATACACTATGTATTATAGATATATATAGTCCTAGGAGTCCTGACAGTGTCATACACTATGTATTATAGATATATATAGTCCTAGGAGTCCTGACAGTGTCATACACTATGTATTATAGATATATCTAGTCCTAGGAGCCCTGACAGTGTCATACACTATGTATTATAGATATATATAGTCCTAGGAGTCCTGACAGAGCACGTAGTTCTGTTTGGGGGCCACTTTGGAGCATATAATACTGTCCCAGTACTGTTTACATGCCGGCGCTGCTCTCTCACCGTATTGCTGATATCTGCAGTTTTGGATACTAAAGCTTTATCCCTTCCAAGTATCTGAGATTTGGCTTCAGCTCCCAGAATGGCCGCTATCTAGTATTTGCTGTAGTGATGGGGACAATAGTTTGCACTGGGGCCCACGGACACCTGTACTGACGCCTCTGCTCCTCTCTGTCTTTCCCTGCAGACATTATAAGGAGTCTCCCGGGATGTTGCTCTTCAGCGTTCTCCTGCTGTTCCTCACATCTACAGACGCCTACGTCCTCCCACAGCTTGCGTTCAAGATTTCAAGTCCCGCACTCGCTGTTGTCCACTGTTCAACAATACAGAATGTGGATCGGGCCTGAACAGGGGCAGTTGCGTTGCGCTGGACGGCAGCATGTTCAGCTCCACTTCAAAGGTTAACATGGATTCGCGATTTAATTCTCCTGCATTCTTCTTCACTCACAAGTGCCAATGTAAAGGAAACTTTGATGGGCCCAACTGTGGCAGATGCAAGCCCAAGTATACCGGGACCAACTGTGACGCCCTGCTGCCCTGCACGCGACGCGAGCTTCGCCAGTTGTCACGCAGAGAGCAAATCGATTTCATAGTCATTCTGAATTTCTGCAAAGAACAAACTGATCCAGAATATTCCATCATGTCGGCCGGGGATATCTTCGACAGCTCCTCCTACAAGTTCTCTGACGCCTCTTATTACAACGTGTGGTGTTACCAGCGGTATTACGCCCATCAGTCCTTTATTAACAATTCCAGAGCCAGTTCCAGTCCCACCTTTCTATACGGCGCCGCCTCAATGATGACTTGGAACCGAGTGTCGTTACTTTTTCTGGAGCAGCAGTTGGGGAGATGCATGCAGAATTACTCCATTTGTCTTCCCTACTATGACTGGACCATTGACTCGCGTTGTGAGGCCTGCAAAGATGACTTGTTCGGATCTACCGGTCCAAATGGCTTCCTCAACTCCGGCAATGTCTTCTCTTACTGGAAGGTAAGTAGCATGATGGGGGAGGGGAGGTGATGGTGGTGGGTGGGGTCAGAGCCACAGAGCGCCCTCCCATAGAAAGCTGTCTAGAAGGACAAAACCGATGGCCATAGAACTTTCTAGATGTGTTGCACTAACACGGGCTTAAAGGGCACGGGCTTAAAGGGCACGGGCTTAAAGGGCACTCCCGCCTCTCACCTCACTCCCCCTCACCTCACTCCCCTCTCACCTCACTCCCCCTCTCACCTCACGATCCCCCTCTCTCACACTCACGCCTCCTCACCTCACGCCTCACCCACTCAACCTCACTCCCCCTCTCACCTCACTCCCCCCTCTCACTCCTCCTCAACTCACTCCCCCGCTCACCTCACTCCCCCCTCTCACCTCACTCCCCCCTCTCACCTCACCCCCCCCTCACCTCACTCCCCCCTCACCTCACTCCCCCTCTCGACCTCACCTCCCCCCCTCTCACCTCACTCCCCCCCTCACCTCACTCCCCCCCTCACCTCACTCCCCCTCACCTCTCACCTCACCCCCCTCTCACCTCACTCCCCCCCTCTCACCTCACTCCCCCCCTCTCACCTCACTCCCCCCTCTCACCTCACCCCCCCTCTCCTCACTCCCCCTCTCACCTCACTCCCCCCTCTCACCTCACTCCCCCCCCTCTCACCTCACTCCCCCCTCTCACCTCACTCCCCCCTCTCACCTCACTCCCCTCTCACCTCAGCTCCCCTCCTCTCACTCACTCCCCCTCACTCGCCCCTCTCATCCTCTCACTCCTCACGACCCCTCTCACCTCACTCCCCCTCCTCCTCAAGCCCCCTCTCACCTCACTTCCCCCCTCTCACCTCACTCTCCCCCTCTCTCCTCCTCCACCTCACCTTCCCCCTCCTCCTCACTCCACCCCCTCTCACCTCCCTCCACCTCACTCCACCTCACCTCACCCCCCTCCTCACCTCACTCCCCCTCTCACCTCACTCCCCCCTCACCTCACTCCCCCTCACCTCACTCACCCTCACTCCCCTCACCTCACTCCCCTCACCCAACTCACCTCTCACAACACTCCCCCTCTCACCTCACTCCCCCTCCCTCCACCTCACTCCCCCCTCCTCACCTCACTCTCCCCCCCTCACCTCACTCCCCCTCGCACCTCAGCTCCCCCCTCTCACCTCACTCCCCCCTCCCTCACTCCTCAACTCCCCCCTCCTCCTCACTCCCCCCTCCTCCTCTCCCCTCACACCCTCACTCCCCCTCACTCCCCTCCTCACGAGCCAACCTCACCTCGCTTCCTCACTCCCCCGACCGCCCTCACCTCTCACTCCCCCCTCCACCTTCACTCCCCCCTCACCTCACTCCCCCTCTCACCTCACTCCCCCTCAACACTCCCCCGCTCACCTCGACTCCTCCACTACCACCTCAGCCCTCACTACCCCCTCCACCTCGACACACCCTCCACCCTCCCCCTCCTCCTCCACTCCCCCTCCCTCCACCCTCCCTCCCCCTCCACTCCCACTCCTCCACGCCTCACTCCCCCCTCACTCCCTCACTCCCCCCTCCACCCTCACTCCCCCCTCCACCCTCACTCCCCCTCCACCCTCACTCCCCCCTCCACCCTCACTCACCCCCTCATCACCCTCACTCCCCCTCCACCCTCACTCCCCCTCTCACCTCACTCCTCCCCTCTCACCCTCACTCCCCCCTCCACCCTCACTCCCCCCTCCACCTCACTCCCCCCTCCACCCTCCTCTCCCCACTCCTCACCCTCACTCCCCCCTCCACCTCACTCCCCTCCACCCTCACTCCCCCTCCACCCTCTCACCTCCACCCCTCACCCTCACACTCCCCTCCACCCTCACCCTCACTCCCCTCCACCCTCACCTCACCCCCCTCCACCTCACTCCTCACTCCCCCTCACCTCACTCCCTCCACCTCACTCCCCCTCCACCCTCACTCCCCTCCACCCTCACTCCCCCTCCACCCTCACTCCCCCCTCCTCACCTCACTCCACCCTCACTCCCCCCTCCACCCTCTCCCCCTCCACCCTCACTCCCCCTCCACCCTCACTCCCCCTCCACCCTCACTCCCCCCTCCACCCTCACTCCCCCTCCACCCTCACTCCCCCACCTCACCTCCACCCTCACTCCCCCCTCCACCCTCACTCCCCACTCCACCCTCACTCCCCCTCCACCCTCACTCCCCCTCCACCTCACTCCCCCTCTCCACCCCTCACCTCACCCCTCTCACCTCACTCCCCCCTCTCACCTCACTCCCCCTCCCTCACTCCCCCTCACCTCACTCCCCCTCCTCACTCACTCCCCCTCACCTCCCCCCTCTCCTCACTCCCCCCTCTCCACCCTCACTCCTCCCTCCACCTCCTCCCTCACTCCCCCTCCACCCTCACTCCCCCTCCACCCTCACTCCCACCCTCCCTCCCCTCCACCTCCACCCTCACTCCCCCCTCTCACCCTCACTCCCCCTCCCCTCACTCCCCTCCACCCTCAACTCCCCCTCCACCCTCACTCCACCCTCCTCCCACTCCCCTCCTCTCACTCCCCCCTCCCTCACTCCCCTCCCCCCTCACTCCCTCACTCCCCCTCACCTCACTCCCCCTCCACCCTCACTCCCCCCTCCACCCTCACCCCTCCACCTCACTCCCCCCTCCTCCTCACTCCCCTCACTCACCCCCTCCTCCTCCTCCACCCCCCCTCCTTCCTCACTCCCCCCCTCACCTCACTCCCCCCTCTCCTCACTCCCCCTCCTCCCTCACTCCCCTCCACCTCACTCCCCCTCCCCTCACTCCCCCCTCTCACCTCACTCCCCTCCCCCCTCTCACCTCACTCCCCCCCCCCTCCTCTCCCCCCCTCTCACCTCACTCCCCCTCCTCCTCACTCCCCCTCTCTCCTCACCTCCCTCCCCCACCCTCCCTCACTCCCCCCCTCCCTCACTCCCCCCTCCCCCTCACTCCCCCCTCCCCCTCACTCCCCCCTCCTCCCTCACTCCCCCCTCCCTCACCTCACTCCCCCCTCTCACCTCACTCCCCCCTCCACCTCACTCCCCCCTCACCTCCCCCCTCCCTCACCTCCCTCCCTCCCCCTCACTCCCCCCCTCTCCTCACTCCCCCCTCTCACCTCACTCCCCCCTCTCACCTCACTCCCCCCTCCTCCTCTCACCTCACCTCCCCACCTCTCACTCCTCCCCTCTCACCTCACTCCCCCCTCCTCCCTCACTCACTCCTCCCCCTCTCACCTCACTCCCCCTCACTCCCCCTCACTCCCTCACTCCCCCCTCCCTCACTCCCCCTCTCACCTCACTCTCCCCCTCTCCTCACTCCCCCCTCTCACTCCCCCCTCTCACCTCACTCCCCCCTCTCACCTCACTCCCCCCTCCTCTCACTCACTCCCCCTCCTCTCCCTCACTCCCCCCTCTCCTCCTCACCCCCTCACTCCTCCCCCTCTCTCACCTCACTCCCCTCACCTCACTCCCCTCTCACTCACTCCCCCCTCTCACTCCCCCTCTCTCTCACTCCCCCCCTCTCACTCCCTCTCCCCCCCTCTCACCTCACTCCCCCCTCTCACCTCACTCCCCCTCTCACCTCACTCCCCCCTCTCACCTCACTCCCCCCTCTCACCTCACTCCCCCCCTCACCTCACTCCCCCTCTCACCTCACTCCCCCCCTCACCTCACTCCCCCCCTCACCTCACTCCCCCTCCACCTCACTCCCCCCTCTCACCTCACTCCCCCCTCACCCTCACTCCCCCCTCCTCCTCACTCCCCCCTCCTCCTCACTCCCCCTCCTCCTCACTCCCCTCCTCCTCTCACCTCACTCCCCCCTCTCACCTCACTCCCCCCTCTCACCTCACCCCCCTCCTCCTCACTCCCCCCTCTCACCTCACTCCCCCCTCTCACCTCACTCCCCCCTCACCTCACTTCCCCCCTCTCACCTCACTCCCCCTCTCACCTCACTCCCCCCTCCTCCTCACTCCCCCCTCACCTCACTCCCCCTCCACCTCACTCCCCCCTCCACCCTCACTCCCTCACCTCACTCCCCCTCCTCCCTCACTCCCCTCCACCCTCACTCCCCCTCCACCCTCACTCCCCTCCACCTCACTCCCCCTCCACCTCACTCCCCCCTCCACCCTCACTCCCCCCTCCACCTCACTCCCCCCTCCACCTCACTCCCCCTCTCACCTCACTCCCCCCTCTCACCTCACTCCCCCCTCTCACCTCACTCCCCCTCTCACCTCACTCCACCCTCTCACCTCACTCCCCCCTCCACCCTCACTCCCCCCTCCACCCTCACTCCCCCCTCCACCCTCACTCCCCCCTCTCACCCTCACTCCCCCCTCCACCCTCACTCCCCCCCCTCACTCCCCCCTCCACCCTCACTCCCCCTCCTCCTCCACCCTCACTCCCCCTCCACCCTCACTCCCCCTCCACCTCACTCCCCCCCCTCCACCTCACTCCCCCCTCCACCCTCACTCCCCCCTCTCACCTCACTCCCCCCTCCACCCTCACTCCCCCCTCCACCCTCACTCCCCCTCTCACCCTCACTCCCCCCTCCACCCTCACTCCCCCTCCACCTCACTCCCCCCTCTCACCCTCACTCCCCCCTCCACCCTCACTCCCCCCTCCACCCTCACTCCCCCCTCCACCCTCACTCCCCCTCCACCCTCACTCCCCCCTCCACCCTCACTCCCCCCTCCACCCTCACTCCCCCCCTCCACCCTCACTCCCCCTCCACCCTCACTCCCCCTCCACCCTCACTCCCCCTCCTTCCTCACTCCCCCCTCCACCCTCACTCCCCCCTCTCACCTCACTCCCCCCTCTCACCTCACTCCTCCTTCCTCACTCCCCCTCCCCTTCACCTCACTCCCCCCTCTCACCTCACTCCCCCCTCTCACCTCACTCCCCCTCTCACCTCACTCCCCCTCTCACCTCACTA